>NC_056729.1:1082187306-1082487306 GCF_019279795.1 Protopterus annectens
TTCACCATGATACAACTTTTATACCATTTAAGAAGCCTATTATTTTCAACACAATGTATCATCCATTTATGGAAGTGCTTATTCAAGCAAACGAGAGAGAGAAAGATATAGTGTCAGTGGTAAAAAAGTAGCAGACCAGTCTGCTGCATGTTGAGTATAGTGCCTTTTCAAAATGCATAATATATCACAATATAGAGAGAATATTAATTATTATTTTGAAGAGTAAGGTGTAACACAAACATATTCAAATGAAACAGAATCTAACTGTTATGAGATTACTTTAATATGCTTTATTATAATTTATTATTTATTTAAATAGTAGAAATAACAGTAATTACTTACGGTACACTATTACATATAGTCGGTGTACATCTGAAGTTAGAAAAATAATAGCTAATAACTGGGGTATACTAATTGTTTTACCCAAACTAAGTACCATCATTCCATCATATCCTGTGTTCGCATATAAAAATTCCACCAATTTAAAAAAACAAACAATGTTTTAAAGATATGCGACAAAAAAGACAAGGTAGGTTAGAATTTAATAAGAAAGGAACCTACCCCTGTATGAATTGTTCTGTATGCAATGTCATATGCAAAAGTAATGCATTCATACACCCTGTTACTCATAAACTATACACATTTTCAAGTACTGCTACTTGCAATGCAACTAATATTGTCTACTTAGCTACTTGCAAAAAATGTTCTAGTTTTTATGTATGGAAATCCACTAGAAAGTTACGCGAATGCATTATAGAACATAGATCTGATATAGAAAGATCTATTCTAACTAATGCTATTGCTAAACATAGTGTGGAAGTTGGCAATACTCATGTCTTTGTATTTAGAGTTATAGATATATGTTTCACTAATATGAGGGGGGGGTGACAAGAATAATGATCTAGAGATGAAAGAATAGAATTGGATTATTAAATTACAGACAGACAGCTTCCCTGGTATTAATTCTATTGTATCAATTAAACCCATTCTGAAACGTGAACAGTTACATTTAAAATAATGAATTTTAATGAATTTTAATGAATTGTCTTAACATTGCTATATTTCTTTAAGAGAGAGTTTGTTAGAATTGTTGTACTATAGGAAGAGATATGTCTTAATTAACTATATTGTTTCTGTTACTCAGTTGGCTGCTTATTATCATGTGATTTTAGTCTATTTTATTTTAAATGCTTGTGTATCTGAATGCAATTTTATCACACTGAAGAAGGAGTAATCTGAAAGCTTTGTATTTTTCTAATAAATTCCTTGGATGTAACTCTGCCGTATTTTGCTTGTTTAATAAAACATAGTTCCTAGTTTTTTTAAACTACCAAATTCTTTTAAAGTTTTAAAGTTTTTTTGTTTCCTTCTTTTGTAGTTTTGATGGCTGACAACTATGCTGAAAGTCTCTCCCCATTCTTGACTAAAGTAGGGTCTCTTCAGTGGGTACATCCATTTTCTTCAGTATTTGGTAGTGTTTCTAGTCCTTTTCCTTTGTTGCCTGATTCTCTATAAAACCTTTTTGTGTCATCGATGAATTGCTTATTTTGTACTTTTCCTTTATCTATATTTAAGCATCTTCTTATTTTTTTTGCTTGTGCTGATATTTTAGTTTATTATTGGTAGTAGTGCATGGACAATCCTGGTCTGCTTTGATACCATGCATAGTTTTTATCACATCTAAGTATTTTGATGATCTGTTCCCTTTTCTATATTCTTTTAACAGTGATACTTCTTGGCTTAATTGCTTTATAGTTTTCCTCCATTTGATGCTTCCACAGAGGTATTTTATTTATTCCCTGCCTTTTCTTTATTATGCTATGGTTTTTGTGGTAATACTTTATCAGTTATTATTTTAGTTGCACCATAATATATCCTATTTATTTAATGTCACACAAATTCCTCTTAATAGTCCTTATTACTGTATTCATCTGTTTTACTAATCTTCTTAAAGTTTGAGTGTTATTTAATTTCTGTAATCTATTTCTTTCATCTGTCTTAATATGTCCATCCATCTCTATTAAATCAAGCAGGTCTTCCCTTAGTTCATTTTCTTCTGGACTGAGAGTATTGTCTTTCTCTGTGTATCTTGTAACCATTCTACAGAAGGTTCTAGAATATCTTCTAGTGACATAACCTCTTCAGATGCACCCTACTTTCTCTGCTGCTCCTTAGTCTGGTAACTCATTGTTCCATCATGCAGCAATACTGCCAGTGTTGGAGTCTCCACATTAAATCCTTCGGTTCAGAGACAATTCATAACTTTATTTTCGTTTTGTTTAACATTTAACTTATTAATAATCTTTTTAAGTTGTCCCTTTGTTTTCTTATTTTTTGCATTGTGAGATTTTTCATGTCTGGATGCCTTTGCCTGTATTTCTCTTCAAATATTTTTTAATCTGTTTTTTAGTATGAATTAGTTTAGCTTGCTCATTTATATAAATATTATACCATACCAGATATTTTCTTTCCAATGTTCATTCTTCTTTTTTTATAACATTCAAAAATCTCTAGGTTTTGTTCTTTAAATGTCTACACTTTCTCTGCCGCTTCTTTTATCAGGTGGCTCAAAGTTTCTTGATCTATATAACGTTTTTCATTGATCTGTTGTATCAATGAACACTAATTTGCATTTGAATCTGTTGACAGTTTTTCTTGTTCAAGTATTTTTCTTTTCTTGAATTTATTTCTTAATCATTTGGAATACCCTCCATCTGGAAACTTTGGGCTTCATTTGTAATACTGACAATACATCATTTCTTTGTTATCCTGAATCATTCACTATGTAATCTTTATGGTTCTTTTTTGGCCTGAAAGTTTTTGTGTTTTTTTCTGGACTAATGCTTCCTTCTATCACTGGGAGGGTGGGGGAGGGGTGATACCTTTGAGCATGAGCTAACCATGTTGCAAGAATGTTTCTATGTCTTGAGTAAGCCATACTTCCCTTTTTCCAGTTTTGACTCTGGTGCATACAACAGGATTGGATACTTTTCCTCCCTGAGGACCTGTGCAAATATATTTATTTATTTTACATTTGTTGACCAGGCTAGTCTAACTGGATACATGCCCATTTTCAGTAGAGGCCCGGGGAGATAAGCTCCAAAAACATACAATTACAAAATGTTGGTACAGTACATTATAATAACAGATGATGTTAGTAAGATACCTTACTATTTAATAGTCTTAACACAAACATTAAAAAAAAAATATATATATATATATATATATATATATATATATATATATATATATATATATGCATTAGAATGATGTTTCTATATACATTAGCTTAAATTACAAGATCATGGACTCTTTGGTTATTAAGGAGAAACTGGAGTTAGTACAGAAGAGTAATAGGTGAGCAGTATCCAGTAATAAAAAGATAGTGAGTTACTCGGAGTTAGTACAATGTGTTCTAAGGTATAGTTTCAGTTTATATTTGAAAAGTGATATTGAAGACAATGATGAAAGTTCACTGGGAAGTAGGTTCCAGTTTTTCCCAACAGTGTTAGAGAACAAAGAGTCTCCTGCCATGGTGTTGGATTTACTTGTGCAAACAAGTAGTTTATTTGATGAATGTAAGTTTTTAAGATTTTTATAAGGGGTAATGAGACTAGAAAGTATTGGAGTATTGGCAAGTTGGTAAAGGGTCTTATGGGCAATGGTAAGCTGGTGAAATTGAAGCTGATTTTGTAGCTCTAGCCATCCTAGCTGTTTTAGATTAAGACAGTGGTGGGTTCTAAATGGAGTGCAAGTGGCAAATCTAGCAATATTATTGTAGGAGTTTGCCAGTTTGTTGAGGTTGTTTTTTGACAGATTAGTATATATAGGCAAAGCATAGAGGAGTGTAGAGATTAGATGAGTGTGGGCCACAGTGGTTCTAGCTAATGGTGTACGGAAGGGTTTGATCCTATAAAGGGAGCCAAGTTTTTTATTGACTATTTTTATTGTGTTGTTAATATGAGTGTCAAAGTTAAGGTTGCTGTTTATTGTTATTCCTAGGAGTTTGGTGATTGGGTCAGGAGATATGAGAGTGCCATTATTAGATATGACTGTAAAATTTAGTGGGGTGGACTTCCGGGTGGGAGTGAAGAGCAGCGGTTTTGTTTTTTGGGGGTTCAAGAGGACGCGGCACTGTAGAAACCATTTTTCAGCTGTATTAAATGCCTTTTGGGTTAGGGACTGTAGTTCAGATGGTGAAGTGGTGAGCATATTATTGTGGAATCATCCACGTATTGTATTTAGGTAGCTTGAGGAATTGCTGAGTGTAGGTCATTAGTAAAAATGGAGAATAGGAGCAGGCCTAATATGGAGCCTTGAGGGACACCAAGGGTAATGGGGAGGTGGGTAGATAGATTAGTGTATATTATTATATATATAATTTTATTTTTTACCTACCTACCTACCTTCAGTTTTATGGTAACTGTGATGGACATGTGGTCTGTATTGACCATGGAGGAAATTATAATTGTTGGTGAGCAAAGCTGACCCATATTGGAAAGAAGCAGGCCCAGGATTTTATCTCCTCAGGTTGGGGTACAGACAAACTTGTCCAGGGAATTTCTACTAGTGAAGTCCAGAAAGCTCTGGACATACATGTTTGAAGATGTATAAGTCTTCCGTTTTATGGAGAAGTAGCTGAAGATTCCTAGGAGGATGGTGTTTGGCTTATTACATAAGGACATCAAATTAGTTAGGTAAGAGGTAAGGTGAAGGAAACAGAGAGAGTGTCCTATAGTATGCTATGATATGATAAGGGGTTTTGTTAACAGTAACATGATGTGGAGGAGTTCTAGGTCATTATCTTGTCTAATGAGTCATGTGATTTTTTCTTTTTTTTTCTTTTTTAAGAATATAGAGAGACTACCAGTTTTACTGCCTTCTTCTATTGTGGTAATGTGGTAGGCCTGATGATTTGAGAAGAACTGAAACCATGGACTGATATAGGACCTCCAATGGTCCTGAATCAGTTCTTTTGTGATAATGCATATATCAAAGCTTTCCAGGTTAGGGAGTGCTTGTAATGAATGGGGCTTTTTTAATACGTCTGCTAGTGCAAAGCAGCACTACTTTAATATTATCCAGATTCTATTTTGTTATGTTGGAAGCTTTAGAAGAGCGACATTGTCTAAAAAAGACAGTAGGGGCAGATAAGGATTTAGCTAACATATAAAACCCTTGTGAGGGGGAAGTGTAGGCCATTCTATGCATTTGAAACTCTTAACTATCACAATGAAGCCTGAAATATATCGTACCCCTTTTGAATGACACCAGAAGCTAAGCAAATTGCTGAAATCAATAATCTTTTGTTCATATTGTGGCATCATTATTGGTGATGTTAGAACTTGGCACAAAGGTAGGTTCATACCAGCCTCTGACACATATCCCAAAAATGCCATCACTTCTCTCTTCATAGAGTTCAGAGAAGAAAATCACAAATCATTTACACCCATGTGTACTATGATTGTGTCATTTGTGCACTTGTAATGCAAGGACTTGTGTGTTTGTGTGATGTGGGAAATCCTATTGTTAAACAATTGACTGACTGTCTTTCTTTTATCATCCTAGTGTGTAGCGCATCATGTGCCATATTACTGTGTCACCTATAATTAAGATATTGGATGGTGCTGAGGTTTGCCTTATGGGCTTTTGAAGTGAGTCAGTGTGACCCACTGGTGTATGTTTCATAAAGGGCACTGCCTGTGATATGAGTATGTGAGGTTGCTGAGGATACTTGCTTCTATGGTGGCATTCAGGTAGTCCTTATCTTACTCTATTCAAATTTAATTCAGACAAACATATGATTAATTGTAAATTCACCAACTGTTTAGCACCCTGTCCTTCGTGGAAATGGCAAACTTGTAAAGGTCCCAACATATCTTCTCCAGCCCATCTCTGGGTTATTTATATGGAAAGTATAAGCGCTTGACAACTACCATGGAAATGGAAAGCTTGACTTCCTAAATCCTCACAGATCACTAGCCTAATAAGTACCAATGAACCTATGAACCTATGAAAACACAGTGGGTGCCTTTCCCAGCCAAATAGCTGCTGCCAATATGAAGGACCATTCTTGGTTACAGTTTTTATGATATGATGCATAACTGTCAACAAAAGTTTAATATGAAAATTCAAATTAAGATAATACAAATAATAAGAATGAATAACTATTCAGTAGCTTCATACACATATATCTAGACTGCAAAATAAGTACTGACTTTTTAATTGACTTATTTTCCTGCCAGGAATGGGTTCTGAAAATGGTACCAAGATGTTTCCAAAAATGATGCCACCGTTTCTCTGTTTTGACTTGTAATTATAAGAGTATTCAACAGAAAATCACAAGCTTCTTTGTCCTGTTAGATAATCCTGTCCAGCAGAGGGATAACTCAGTTTTCATTGCTGAATAATGTAGTACGGGTTGATTCTTGGCCGGGGTGCCTTCTGTGCAGAGTATGCTTGTCCTCCATGTGTTCATGTGGTCTTCCTCCTGGTGTTCTGGTTTCAGAAGGTTAACTGGGCACTCTAAATTGGCCATAGGTGAGAGTGTGTGGTGCCTAATAACTACCATACCAGGGCTAGCCACCTGGTGGTGCAGTCCTTGGCTCTAGATGATTGTCACTTTTGAAGTATCACCCCAACCCCATGTGTGCAAAAATGGGAAAAAGGGGTTGTTGATGGATGTTCCTACTTAAGTATTTTGAGGTTACATATTCACAACATACAGCATGGTTGCATCCTGTGACTCTTTTCTCAGTCCACTGTGGTGTACCATGTGGAGCAGCATTTACTGACCTATCAAACGCCTTTTCCTGGTTGACCACTCACACCAAATAACCATGCAGCAATATAGATTCAGACTCCTAGTTTCAATACTGCCTGTCTAATAGAGAATTCAGAGTTTAAATGTGTCCATCCATCTCTTCCTTTTCCACCCCAACTTAATGTTTACCACAAAACACCTACCTATGAAACTGTAATCTAATCTATGAACCTAAAACTCTAGTTTTATCCAACTTCCATTCTCCAGGAATAACCTTTCCAAGTATCTATAAGTTCAATAGTTCAGACAATAGTTTAATATAAATATCAAGGTCATAACTCTCCTTAATACCAGAAAAAAAAACAAATAAATAAAAATGACCTCTACACTCTTACTGAATGAATTCCCAATGAGAGTCTACAATGCCTAAACAAAAAAAAAAAAAAAAAGACATACCGTTTGCAACCTGGAAGAAACGCAGAAGAGTCTCTAGCAAATAGCACATGACAGCATTTACCAATGAACCAATTGAAATGACCAGAACTTTGAAATTATGATGAAATATCTAGCTATTTGACTGGATCAGTCCTTTAACAATTTTTTCCTGACTAATAGCACAAGATACAAAATTAACGGTTTGCTCTTCTGAGCCAGAAACTTCTCGTCTTCATTGCTTTGCAAGATCTGTTGTTGGTAAATCTATTCCATTTTCTCAACTTTCCCATAATAGCAACTGTTTGCAACAAGAATACTAAAACACTACAAATGTAACTTTTCATAATACTCTCTCTCCAGAAGGCAAACATCACTTGCAGACACTCAAAAATGCTAAATGGGCTACCTGCAGAAAAATATCTAGTCTGGGGTGAAGAGGCTGATGTCCCAGGTGTAAGGTGCTAAGAGGGCACAATAGGCCATTACCAATGGGGCTTTGTTACAGTATGGGCACTCAGAAATGGAAGCCAATACTAAAATTAGTATCATGACTGAAGCACTAAAACACTGAAGTACTTAATGGGTATGGTAACTTTAGAAAACCAAAGAATCATAGTACAGTGTGTTGCATTATAGATTGGTTTGTGGATACCTTCATTGCTCTCCCTTTTCTGTGGACTTAAACAGTGCACATAAATAGAAGCAGTGAGGTGATGTCACTGAGAAAGCTTCAGGGTTCAATTTTGTGTATTTATATGTTGTGTATTTGTTAACAAGGGTAAATAAGTAGACCATTTTCTGATCTGGCTTGGGAAGAAGAACAAAGGCATAAGAATATAACTATATATATATATATATATATATATATATATATATATATATATATATATATATATATATATATATATATATATATATAGTTTTATATATATATATATATATATATATATATATATATATATATATATATATATATATATGAGACTCTATTTTACTTTACCAAAAGTCCATAACACTGAAGACAAATTTGCCGAGATGAGAATAACGAAACTTAAAATGTCGAACCATGTCATTTTTCCCAGCGCAAGTAAACACTTGCCCAAAACTACACTACAACACACAGTACTATCTGAAGCCCACCTAGGTGGGGGTTATGCCCCCACAACTAAATATACCAACTCCAGGATTGCACTACAGTGGGGAAAAGGGCATTTTTCCTCTCAATAGGCAAGTGTTTACTTGCCCTGAAAAAATGTTGCGGTTCGGCATTTTAAGTTTCATTATTTTCATCTTGGTGAATTCGTCTTCAGTGTTATGGACTTTCGGTAATGTAAAGTAGACCACTATATATATATATATATATATATATATATATATATATATATATATATATATATATATATATATGTAAATTCAGCTATAGCGAAGATATTTTATAGTTTATAAATTATGTATATGGCATCTCTTCATTTAGCCTATGACTGAGTATGTTTTAAAACACAGAAATGTAGTACAGTGTGTTGCATTATAGATTGGTTTGTGGATATCTTCATTGCTCTCCCTTCCTCTATTGAGTGAAACACTGCACATAGTTTGTCATCTGTGTGATCTAAATTTCCTTAAACAGTATTAAGTAGGTAGCTACAATGTTTTAAAGTGTAACAATAAGGTAATGTCTTCATGTAATATATTTGGTATTGTACTCTGATTGTCTTTTACACTGGGCAACTAATAGGCAAGAATATAATCTGGGACCAACAACAGAGACACTGACATAAAATTGAGGTATTTTGTCACCTTTACTTAGATATATATCCCAGATTATATTATATTAAAATGGCTTACTAAAGACTCTGTACCCTTTGCTATAGGCCATTAATCAGTGCCTCTGATTTTCTACAACTAGCTGCACATTATAGAAACTGCTACTGGTCAGTGTTCTTGGTAATCACACATTCTCATTAGGTCCTCCTAGTACAGATACATTAAATGTTGGGGAGCTATTGTATGAAGATACAGAAGCATGGATAGATTAGCTATTGTAGCCCCACATATCCCAGAACTCAACCCACTGCAAACTAGGAGCCTTTTGTCGATATACATATATATATATATATATATATATATATATATATATATATATATATATATATATATATATGGATTCACTTTATAATTATGAAATACTGAAATACCGAATTTCAGTATTTTGAAATCATAAAATTGAACGTCCATAATCCCGACAACACACAATCGCGAACACATAAAAACCATACACCACACAACACATACATGATCCAACCCACACTACAACAAGCAAAGCACACAAAAACACAAACAAACATACACTACATATAAGCAGGGGGGCAAGCCCCCCTGCACACCCTCCCCTACTTATATATACTAACTCCGAGATCGCACAGGCACAAAAAGGAAACACACACCCACACATTTCACAGTCTCTCGCACACACACACAAGCATCACACATATACATACATTCACACATTCAGACACACTCAAACTCCCACACATAACCCTTACAAAACACTCACTTACCTTCAATTGCACCTACATCCATACACAGTACCATCCCAACACTGCACACCATGTACCGTAAGCCATAACCGCGAATTTGAGATATTCAAATTTGCGATTATGCACTTTCGCTATTTTCAGTTTTCGACTTTATGATTTTGAAATACTGAAATTCGGTATTTCAGTATTTCAAAATTATAAAGTGAACCTATATATATATATATATATATATATATATATATATATATATATATTTATATACAAAATTACCACTCTTATCAAA
Source organism: Protopterus annectens (assembly GCF_019279795.1). Lineage (NCBI taxonomy): Eukaryota > Metazoa > Chordata > Ceratodontiformes > Protopteridae > Protopterus > Protopterus annectens. Next base: position 1,082,197,325 of record NC_056729.1, read on the forward strand.
ATATGAATGTATCGTGCAGAAACAATGGTAGCAAATAAATAGCATTATAGGAGAGTTAGGGGTTGTCTTAATGGTTAAGGTGTGCCCCTCACAGGTACAAGACATAGTGTTCAATACTCACCCTAGGTCAATGAATTCTCATTTGCAGGGCATGCAGTAGTCTGCAGACTAATTAGCTAACATTTACCTATGAACCTGTGTCAAGCTATGACTTGTCTGTTACTTTTAAAACTTTTCAACTTGTCACTAAACAATAAATTAATGTCAATGCATTCATATGAAACGCCCTCTTATTTAGTTTCCCTAAGAGTGGCACAATGAGTTCTGCAAATCCTTTCAACAAGACTTTGATGCCAGATATATTCTCTTATATTCGAAATCAGATATTTATAGACATTTCAGTATTACTATAAATTTTCTTCACAAACAAAATATGGAAGAGTCATATGTTATCAGGTTTATGTACTACCCTAACAGTCATTAAATACCACGTATAAAACATATATCCTGTGCCTGGGTGATGTACATCCTCATTTAAGACCAGAAACATGTAACACTATCTCTGACCCCAGAAAATAGCATGTCAGGACAAATATATGGCTTAAAAATAACACACACCAGTGCCAGAAGCACACATAAAAAGGCTTGCCTCTTTAATAACTGTCTTTTGTTATATTAGTCTGACATCACAGAATTTATTGAATTATTATTAAAGTCGGTAGACCATGACAGATCTGTTTACTTTCCTAAAGCCCTTCAAGTTGAACAAAGTCTGTAAATGATAATTGCTATCCTATACAATGATAATCTAACTTTCCTCTAACTAGAATGTAAATGCTGCAGTCATATGTGAAGGAATCATTGCTTTTAAATATCAAAATCAGTTGTGGAAAACCATTATCTGTGGCTTATATCTATGGCTTACCGAGTGACACAATGCTAAAAAAACAAAGCAGAAAAAAAATCTAAACAGTTTTAATGCCAGAAAAGCAGAAACAATCTGAAAAATGTTCATTAACTTCTCCACTCAGACTGGGCAGTCCCAAACTCCTTTGTCCTCTCTCTCTGTATCTTAATGATTACATCATTAATGACCATTTAGTTCACTAATTCCACAATTCAGTTCAAAAGTTCATTGGTAACACTTCTAATGGCAATGTCAACTTCCAAAATCATCATAGCTGTAATGTTTCACCATCTACACTACGCATTTCAGTGAGGTATATTAGTAACTCAAAAAGGCTTAAACTTGGCTCTGTGGCCCTAAGCAATCTCCCTCCAAAATTCATCAGGTTCACTTGCCTACTTTGTGTCCTATCCTGAATCCTTACTCACTGATAAATCCATAAAATAAGTGGAAACCCCAGACTGGAAATAAGCTCTTGTTCTCTACACAACGGTGACTATTCCTCTCCCAGCTGCCTACAAGATTAGGGAAATATGCTGTGCCAAACAACGGCTAGTGCATGTAACTACCCATTGCGACTAGCAGGCAAAGACGGAGGTCTCACCCTAAGACAGACACTGAATTTTTTGGCCTTAGCAGAACTCATTCCATTCATCTGGATACAGAGCATTTTATGGACACTATCTTACTTTACCTTTTGCTGCTCAAGGACTCATAAACTTATCTTGGACAATCTTGGTCTCACACTCTGTTAATCAGTAGTTCTTGGATTACTTCTTGAACTGGAAACAAGACAGCTGAAATGGTGCAAATTATTTATTTTCTGTCATTCTCCAAAAACTGCTATCAGGACTGCCTCTGTTCAGAATAAATATGAGAATGACATTGCCAAGCTCTGTGGAATTACCCTACTATTTCAGCATATTAATGATTCCACAAATGTATTAACAGACAGATCACTGGGATCTGTCAACTCTAAACTCAAGGACTGCACCCACTTCTTAAAGACTGTTTCAGTGGCATGCTTCTACAACTCATTGTAGGTCTAGTATGCATTTTCTATCTCATATCTGAATATCTGGGAAGGCATTCCAGATCATATAAAATCCATTTCTTCCTTAAAAATACCAAATTGAACTTAACTGACAAGCAAAGTAATTGTAACTACTTCAGAAATGGCTCACTTAATGCAGTGAACCACACATGAAAAACCTACTACTAACATCTTAGCTAGTAAGATACCAAGGGTGGGGTGAAGGTGGTCGCCACCCTGAGTGTACAGTGTGAGGAGCAATCAGCTGATCCATATGACTCTTTAGTGCATACTGGCTTTTGTAAATTAATGCTGGTATTGCATTTGTTGTATAAACGGAAGTGCTGGTAGAATACTGTCTACAGTCTGCTACAGTTTAAACCAAAGGAAAAAGAAAAAAAAAAGTTTTTTTTTTTTTTTAACTCATGCAAAGAGCTTTTTTTCTGTTTATTAGAGGGGTGTCAGATGGAGAGATGGCACCAGGCACAACAGCTAGCTACACCTCTGTTCTTACTAGTAATATCCTCCACCTGTGGGTTACTTCTCTCCACGTCAGCCTTTGCCAGCCTTTGCTTTCCTCTATCTTCCTCTTCCTCACTCAAATGCTCCACCTCTGCATGCTGCTCTCCTAGGTTCCTAGGTTAGTACTAGGCTAACTACCCTTGTAGGCCATTTTAAACCTAGCCAATTACCCCAATGTGAGAATCGAACCCTACACCTTGTGTTTGCAAGGTGAACACCCTAACCGTTATGCTAACCTCTATGCTCTCCTCATTAAAAACCTGCTTTGTTTGGAAATCAGTCACTATGTTTGGAAATCAGTCACTACCTAACTTACACTAAATTGAAATTCCCCAACTTCCCATCACCTGGAAATATTGCCTCATGAATTCAGAGCATGTATGGCACATCCAGCTACCAGACTCAAACTAAATTATATATATCTATATATCTATATATATATATATATTTTTTTTTTCTTTTATCTTACTGCTTCCTAGTGTACCAGCCATTGAGTCTTCCCAGTAGCACACTAGCCGTATTTACCTAACAGTGGAGACCAACCATCCTTCGAGATCCACCCAAGGAAGTCTTGTGCAATGAATCAGCATCATCTGCACAACTATCAACATGGTTTTGAACATTCTGCGTGTACTTATCCTAACATTGTGACCTGATGGTGATGTGCTCAACAGCATCACCAGCACAGCTGCTGTGCTTACTCCCACCACATCTGCACATGCGGACTTATCTGTGTGTGATGACAGGAGCTAATGCAGTTACCACCATTTGCTTGGGCAGCCACAGAGCAGACCTTTCACAACTTACCTCTGCTTTTCAGTGCTGCATTGCAAACTACACCAGAGTGATAATTACAGACAGCCGAGATCCATTCCCCCACCCCCAGGAAAGGCTCCACTCTTATTCCCTTGTCTTCTTGTCAGTCACCCAAGCCACTAGTCAAACCTGGGTTACATTGTTCATTGTCAGAGTTTTAAGCCTGTATGTCACCAGGAAGTTGAAAAAAATAGGCTTGATAATTCCTGAACTGAATGGCCGACTTCACAATCTTAGAAACTTTTCAAGACTATGTTACAGGGTTAGTCATTTAAAGATTCTGTGCAGATGGATCCCGCTTTAACACCTAAGTGGTATGATTTGATTTGCTTACCATCTATCTGAAGCATGTCTTATGTGATATACACATATATATATATATATATATATATATATGTGTGTATATGTATATATATATATATATATATATATATATATATATATATATATATATATATATATATATATATATATATAATGTGTGTGTGTGTGTGTGTGTGTGTGTGTGCGCATGTGAGTGTTTATTTATGTTTGTAGGTAGGTATGTATGTATGAATGGATGAATTTTTTCTCTTTACAATTATTTTTAGCCACTTCTCTCAGATGTTCATTGCGTGTTTACAGTTATCTATCTCCCCGTTATATTGCATTAGTAAAGGAATTTCTGAATGTTGATGTATTTTTTTATGTCTATGGTGAGATATCTGTCATTAGGTTAATGTGTTTATATTTTATATTTATTAATATTCTCTGAGTTGCCTAGTTATAGCTTTTATATTCCGTTTTGTGAACCATAGGACTATGCATTCCTTGTAGTCATGCCACCACTGTTTTTTTATTCCTTTTTTATTTCCTGCTTGTCTTCCAGAGATGTTCATGATTCTAACTATGAACTCTGAGCTGGAAATTTTCTGTTAAGGTGAATTAAAATTAAAGCAGTTAAAATGTATTTTTTACAGTATACACTCAACCTTAGCGTCATATCTTTAGGTGCTGAAGAAGAGGAAAGCAGAATAATTATGTTGTATTTATTTATTTAGTTTGTTTATTGAGGTAATATACTGATCACAATAGACCATTTGCAGCACAGCCTGGGTAAACAAGTATTCAGTAAAAATACACAAAAATACCTGAAAAATCCTACAAACTCTTTGTACACAGCAGTCGGAAACTATGACTGAATTCAAAATTCTAGAACTGAAACAGTGACACAAATTACTAAACTTTCTTGTCACCTATAGTGTAAGATTTTCTTTTTCTCTCATCAGAATCTATAGCTTTTTGTTTACATGGGTTGCTTCTATGCAGAATGACACCTTATCTATACATGGTTCACTGGCATTCTGTGGTAATATGATTCCAATATTGTAAATTCTCCAGTGCTGTTATCTTGGCCCCTCTTTGAACAAACCACTCTGGACACACAAAGCCATTTGACAACCTTTATTATATATTATCATACATGAACTTCAAATATATAAACAATATCAATTGCCATCAGCCACAACAATCCTAAGGGCAGCGTAACAACTCACCCTGCTTGAACACCTAAGGGCAGCATACCTGCTCACCCTGAACCTTCCTCCACTGGGGCAGCGTACCTGCTCACCCACCCCCCAGATAATATGGTCTATATTAGAACACCGAACTTTCAAAATTTCAAATGTTCTAATATCGAACCCTATTAATCGAAAATTTAAAACATCGAACATGCAGAACAGCAAATTTTTTCTTAGGGAAATAATTTGCTGTTCCAAAACACATACACACAACACAAGCACACCAAACAAACAGCAATCCACACACATACACCTAAACTCTTACACCTAACCCTACACTAAACTATACATACACCACTAACTATCCACTTACCTTAACCCAAACCCTAACCCTAAGGTCCGTCACTATCGCACAGTCACCTCACCCTAACCCTAACTCACCTACCCCGCCCTAACCCTCACGTCTACACAATCGCTCACCTACCTGATCCACGCCCTAACCCTAACTCACCTAACCCACACTAACCCTCACATCCCACAATCGCACACTTACCTGAACCTGACCCGTAACTTTCCACCACAGCGCTGAAAATACTGAAGCAACAGAAACGGACAACTGAATTCTTTCCCTAGGAAAAAATTTGGTTTTCTGTTTCTTCGATATTTTCAGCTGAAAACGGGTCGATATTAGAACACTTGTAATGTTGAAAGTTCTGTGTTCTAATATACACCCAAATAATAGGCAGCATACCTGCTCACCTTCCACCACACAAAACCATTGGCCAAATCAAACCACATCTTTAGAGGGGGAACAGAAGAGGAAAATCCTGTCCCTCTTCTCCGCCCCAACCAACCAAATCTTCCTCCACCAAAAAAGGGAGAGTGTGAGGGACCAACTCACACCAAATGTAACTACTTCCTTTAGCTCCCTACACTTAAACCCATCCTGAGTCTCACCCTTCCTTACCTCACTTCCTTAACTACTCCAATCGGCTTTCACTACCTACATTGCCATGACTCTAGTGATTAGCCAATCCCTTAATCCCTAGCCTAGCTCTTCCCCTCCCCCCACCCCTCCCTCCACTTACTCGTGGGTCCAGGACAACTTTGTTTCTGCCAAACTGCATTTGTCCCAGCCCCCCTTTGAACAAACCACTCTGGGCATGCAAAGCCATTTGACGACCTTTATTATATATTATCATACATGAACTTCAAACATGTAAACAATATCAATTGCCATCAGCCACAATGATCCTCAGGGCAGCATAACAACTCAACCTGCTCGAACACCTCAGGGCAGTGTACCTGCTCCCCCCCCCACACACACAAATAATAGGCAGTGTACCTGCTCACTTTCCACCACACAAAACCATTGGCCAAATCAAACCACATCCTTAAAGGGGGAACAGAAGAAGACAATCCTGTCCTTCTTCTCCGCCACTAGCCTGATCCCAGGCTGTTCCCCCTCCTAAACCTTAAACTGCAGCATCTCTTGTAGAAAGAGATTGAGATGCAAATTAAACAAATCCAAACCAATTTCATTCAGATGAACTCCATCCGTATGATACCATCCTACCTCTCCTTGCCCAAAGTCCCCATGCTGAATGATATGTATCCCCAATTTTCTTAGCTGCTCCTCCAATGTATAGCTAACAAACCTCCTGGCCCTTTCAATAGCTTTATAACTGCATGCCTCCCTCCAAAAACAATCGAGGAATCAACTTCGGCCACACAATTTGCATACCCGGTTACCTATCCTGTAGTTTCCACAAATCCTGCAAAATAGTCTCTGCTAAACACTTCAAAATTACCAAGTCATTACCTCCCAAATGAATTATTATTATAACAGGACATCCTATCCACGATTTAGCCCTCTGAAATTCAAACATTAACCTATCCCAATGCATACCCCTAACCCCATGCCAAAACACAGAACATCCTAAAAAAAACCCAAACGAAAAACAGCAACGAAACTTTTTAAAAATACGAGTAGAAACTATAAAAGCCAGCAAAAACAATAAACAGTTATACGTTTATTTCCTAACTTCGATTACTGGATTTTATCTTTTGCTGGCTTTTATAGTTTCTGCTCGTATTTTTAAAAAAACATCCTAAATAAGATAAACCCAAATTACTTCCATCCTCCCTGATTAAGGCATGCTTCTCAGCCCAGTGGATATACAAATGGCCCAAAATGAGTATACGCTTCCCTAAAAGAAAAAGAAAACTTATTAATAACCACAAACAGTACTATCTAATATACGATAAAAATGCACTTGAGGACCACCTGCCCACCCTCTTAATAACCTCAATTGAAATACCCTGTCTAGCCAAATCCGAAGCCCTCCCAATTCTAAAAGAAAGAGCTGCAAACTTCTCAGCCAGAAATCCCATGCAACCCAAAATTCTCATAATTAAAGTAAGAAACCTACTACTAGAAACTACCCTGCCATCCTTCGAACAAAACACCAACACTTCTGAACACCCCAACCTCCTACTCCTAAATTCTGTAATCCAAGTTACTGGGCAAAGACGAAGGTTCCTGTCCGTTTGAGCACTACTGTGCATCCCCTACCCAACTGATCCATCTTGCTTTTCTGTATTATTATGTTGACCTCCCTATCAGTCACTATAACATCCTTCCAACATAAGGAACCTATCAATTCTGATACCCTGAAAGTGCCAAAATATAACCATGTGCATAGAGTGCCCCATATAAAATAATTCAACGACCCACCATGTAATAATCCTAAACCCTGTAACAAAATCTTCAATACTCCCCTTGTAATTGACAACTGTGTATCCCTATGCTACACCATCATCCTCCCCCACCCTCTCAACATATGTCCTAATGTCCAAGACTTTGTAAAATCTTGCAACCCTCCCCAAACTTAGAAAAGTTGCTAATAGCTGCCAGATCCACTTTAACTGTCTGCTAAGCCTTACCTTTCTCCCAAGCACTAGCCACATATCTTGACAATAATTCCTCTGACAGTACCCTTACCTCTTCTGGTAATTGCAAAACAAATTGATTAAAATCAAAAAGAGCCCCACAGTATGCCTTCTTCATAAAAGAAGCCCAGGAATGCTGCACCAGATGCCTAACTATCCTGTCCCAAGCTTCCACACCTCCTACAGCAATGTTTCTGGCACCTCCACTGCCCCCGGAGTCAACCTTCAAAACCTGCAAAACTTAAAGCGGGATGAACTATCAGCAAAAGCATTCTTAACACCAGGCACATGTACCGCTGGAAAAGAAAACTTTATTAACAGGCTCTGCAATACCAACTTCCACAACATCCTCAACAGTAATTCTGCCCTAGGTGTCTTCTTTTGTAACACCTTCATCACAGCCATATTATCCAAATGAAAACCTACCCACTTGTTCCTCAACTGCTCCTTCCATACCACTGAAGCTGCCCATATCAGCATGAGTTCTAAAAGAGCAACATCATGCCTCCATTCCTCATCCCAGTCTGGAGGCCATTGCACTGCAAACCATCTTCCCCCAAAGTAAGCCCCCATGCTGATACTGCCCCTGCATCCGTAAACAACTGAAGTTCTTCCTGACCCACCTAATCCGATTACCAAAAGGAAATCCCATTCAATTGTTGCACAAAACCATTCGACAACTTCAAATCCTCCTGCACTAGCCTGGTCACCCTAACCCAATGATGTTTGCTCCTACCCCCTTTTAGCATATAAGCTAATGACCTGCAAAACATCCAACCCAGATGTACTGATCGACAGGCAAAGTTCAGAAAACCCAACAGTTCCCTGTCTGAACCAACCCAGATCTTATTTTTGTTCAACACCCTGTATCACTGACCACAGCCTCTCTATCTTATCCTGAGGTAGATGAAACAATCCCCATTCCACATCTACCATTAACCCCAGGAACTCCAACACTCTTGCTGGGCCTTCCATCTTGTGCTGTGCCAAAGGTACACCCAGGTCCTCACACATACTGGTAAATTCCTGCAACCCTTGTTGAGCCCCTACCCTCCCTTCCCCAACTAACAAGAAATCATCCAAATAATGCACCGCCTTCTGAGTTTCCACCCTTTGATTCTAAATCCAATGTAAAAGGGTACTAAATTCCTCAAACGTCTCACATGCCTCGGACCAACCCATTGGCATGGCAGTGTCAAAATAGTACTTACCTCTACCTTCATCCCCAACAATGGCTAATCCTCCCTCCTAATGGGCAACAAATGGAAAGCGGATTCAATGTCAACCTTAACCAACCACAGCCCCCAAAAATCCCTGATCACCTGCACAGCATCATCCAAAGAGGTGTAACGCACATTAATTTCTTCATCCCCAATAAAATCATTCACTGAACTCCCTTCTGGAAATGAAAGATGATGAATCAATCTAAAGTTCCCCGGCCATTTCTTCGGCAATAAACCCAATGGTGACACCTTGTAGCTAACAAAAGGTGGCGTATCAAATGGAACCCACAAACGCCCTGCCTTACACTCCTTACCTACCAACTCTTCCAAAACATCCTCTTTCCCTTGCACAGAATGGAGGTTCTTACAACTCCCGCCCAACCCCACCATGGACATAATAGGAAACTCCATTGAAACCCCTGAATGACCTCAATCTTAAGAACAAAATCAGGACACTGGCAAAGCATATGCTCCAATACCTCCACCTTAATGAGGAAAAGCACCCCTCCCCCTATTGCCTATAAAGGATCCCATTCCCCTGGGTCCACAAAAATTGCCCCTACCTCAGGCTGTCTGTAATCCTTGAAAGGAAAGAAAATCTCCCTCTTGGCCCATACCAGTGTTGTTCCATGCACCAAAACCCTGCTGTCCACAGTAAGCCACAGAATGATTTCCCCCACATCCTGAGCAAGTGTGTGCAAATTTGCACACAACCCATGAACAAATACCCTTGTTAAACGACCAACACACACCACCTGCCTCACCCATGCTCATCTTCCTATTAAACCCACCAAAGCTGCCCATCATTGTAGCCAGCCGTATATCAGTATGACGCACCTCCCACCGCAGAGACTGGTCAACTGCTTTCCGTTTACAGAAACGCTGATCATACCACAACCATGCATTCCACAGCCTCAAACGTTGTGCCTCCCAAATGGTGAAAAAATACCCCAAAAGGGGCAAAGTCAACACTCCATCCTTCTCCAGCTGCACTGCCATGTAATAAATAAAACCAACCACCCAGTTGTCCCAAATCCTGGCCCTAAGCTTACCTGTCCTTTTCCTACCCAGCGCTGCTAACGCCACCTACAAATTCTTGTTAGTGTCTGACTCTGCTTCCTCTAACCTCTGGACCCCTTCCGCATCTAGCAGCTCAAACACATCTACGAACTCACCTTTCCAGAGTTTTTCTTTCACCATCCCCGAAATGAGCAAAGTTAAAATAACCCCTCTATTGCCTTGTCCCAGCTCCTGAGTAGCTTGCCAGTCCCCTGGCTCCAGCCCAAAATCTGATCCTACCTCTGACCCCATCAAGCTGTCCTTAGAGCCCCGGTCCACTCCAACCATCAGTCCGCCTGGACACCTGGTTGCCTGTACCAACCCCCTTTGCACTCTGTCTGACAATATTTCTTCCTTTTCCATATCCCCATCCAGCAAGATCTCATCAACCGCCTGCACCTCGCCATCCTCACTACCTAGTTCCCCAACCATTGGTAAATTAATATCATTACCTGCACCTTCACCTTGCGACATACTGGGAACAGGAACCTCCACTGTAACCATCTGTTTCTCTGCCTGCTACCTTTCCCACCGGCCTAGAGTCATCACAGGGCACCGTCTCTGCCTGAAGCTTGCTCCAGCTCTGCCTCGGACCTCATCACATCCTGGAATAATTTTTCCGCTTGAGCTACGATAGGCTGCCATCATTCATAGGTTCATAGGTAGGTACTAGGCTATTGGCCCTAGGGCCTATATAAGCCTAGCCAAAAACATACCCTGGCTTTTGCCACCCAAGAAAATTATTTTCCTGTGCCCCTGTCGAGCAGAGCCACAGAAGTGATCCCTGGGGTGAATTTCCTATTTCCCATCCAATCATCAAGATTTTTCTTGAAGAATCAATCTAAAGTTCCCCGGCCATTTCTTCGGCAATAAACCCAATGGTGACACCTTGTAGTAAAAAAAAAAGGTGGCGTATCAAATGGAACCCACAAACACCCTGCCTTACACTAACATAGATAGGTAGTCTGTTCCAGAGTATGGGAAGTCTCTGGGACAGGAATCTATCCCTCCAGCATATTCTGTTTATTGTGGTGACAAAGTTTAGGTCCCTACAGCGTGTAGCTCGAAGGGACTGGGATTTCTTTAAGTGGAGCATGTCCAACAGCTCTGGGTTTGACATAGCTTTGTATGTTAGGCAGAGATCGCCTATGAGTAGGCAATATGCGATGGTGTAAAGCTGGAGTGTTTTGAGAGGTCTGTGGAGGGCATCTGTTTGAGGCCAGTAATCCTCTTTGTGAGGTATATCTGTGGCCTCTCCAGTTGTTGTAGATGTCTTGTGAGGTACATACCAAAAGGGGAGCTGTACTCTATAATAGGTCTAATGAGTGATGAGTAGAGGGGAACAATGACCTATTTTTTTCCTGGATGAGAAACCTTTTGTGATGAGGTGTGCCACGTAGAAGGATTTCCTGACTACTGTGGCAATGTGACTATCAAAGGCGAGACTGCTGTCCACCTGTGTTCCAAGGTCTCTAATCACACTTTCAGTGTTACATAGACTACCACCTATGTGGTAGTTCATGGGTACAGTTTTTACCAAAAGGGATGGCAATGCACTTTTTGGCATTGAGCTTGAGGCCATGGCTTTGACAGCAGGCATCTGTCTCAGTGAGGCCCTTTTGTAGGATGTCCACATCATTAGGAGTTTCAATTATGGCTCCCAGTTTGCAGTCATCTACAAACCTCATTAGCCAAAGATCTTCTGTGTTAGCCTGTACTTCAGAGAAGTAGACACCAAACAGGAGAGGACCCAGGACTGAACCCTGTGGTACCCCACTTGTCACTGGTCGCAATTCTGGTAACTTTGCCATCTGCAGAAAAGAACACAATGTTAACGCTGTTCCACAAACCCGACTACCCTACTCCCCCAACCCCTATAATGTTATCTTGTCCTATGCCCCCCACCCTCTACCAACTCCCCTATACTCTGTAGCCTAAAACCACCCCTTGCATAGCTTATCTGCTAGTCATACACTCTCATCAGTAGCTAATGCACTTATACTTCCTTCACAAATAAAATATCCCTTGCCTAGCACACTCTTCACCCTTCCACTGCACACCCATACCATCGCCTGCCCTATCACTAGCAGGTGTGTATGTGTATGTATGTGTAGATATATATATATATATATATATATATATATATCAAATGTAAAAAAAAAAAAAATATATATATATATATATATATATATATATATATATATATATATATATATATATATATATCCTATCCTCTACCCCCCTACATACAAGCCACACAGATACCAGCACCATTCAACCCCCACAAGCCTGCAACCCTTACCTCTTTCTTCTGGAACGCAAATCCTATCCCACGAGAGGTAATGGCCAAAATCTGCAGTGCGCATGTGTAAACCGGCACCAAACAGCCAAAAATGAAAGAAGAAGCCAAGAAACCACCAGGGAAAGTGAAAGGGAATCCCCACTACTACCAACATAGAAGGAAGCCAGTGAGGACAACCCCACAAAAGGAATGGCTGTCAGAAACCATGCACAAGAGCGGAAACCAAGAAAAAACATTGGGGGACAGGATAAAAAGCTGCAGAAGCCCACAAACTCACCAGGGAGTACCAGAGGATCCGACGAACACCGATGCATGACCGGAATACCATGCTGGACACCCAACCTTCTACCATGACCACCAGGGAAAAAGCCGAGACTGGAGAAAGCCACCGAAGCCCACAAACCCACCAGGGAGCAACTACGGATCCCATGGACACTGAGAAGGATCAGATTACAATGCTGGACCACTCCACAGCCAACCACAACCAGCAGTGAACATGCTGATGACTGGGAAAAGCCACAGAATCCCGCAAACCCACCAGGGAGCACTAGGGATACACCAAACTCGCCGACCTAGACAGGAATACAGCGCTGGTCTCCCACAGCCAACTGTGACCACCAGGGAACACACTGGGGAATGAAAAAAATCCACAGAAGCCCACAAACCCACCAGGGAGAGCTAGAGGGGCACCAAACCTGATGTACCAGACTGGATTACAGCGCTGGACCCCCCACAGCCTACCACAACCACCAGGGAACACTTTTTTTTTTACCGGCCAACCCACATGCTACTATCTGGCTGCATGGCCCAACCAGGAAGGAGGAACAACAAGCCCGGCCTACCCACATGGCTATACCCGACCGCATGTCAAAGGCCAGACCCACTGCGACCATCCCTACCACCTAACTGGAGCCATCACCCGACCACCAGCAAGCACTCAACAACTGCAAAACAACAGGAGACACCACAGGACACCAGGAAGCACCTACAGCAACACCCCGCCTACCGGACCCAGAGAATCATACCAATACCCAGGAAAGCACGACACTCATACAGACAGTACCTACCAATCATTCATAGGTTCATAGGTTCATACTAGGCTATCTGCCCTAGGGCATTTATAAGCCTAGCCAGAGTGTGTTTGGCTTTCGCCACCCATTTTAAACTAATTTTGCTATGCCCTTTTTCGAGGTTAGTATACTGTGCCTCTGTCTAACAGTGACACAGAAGTGATACCCAGGGCAAACCTACGATCTCCCATCCACTCATCAAAATTCCTCTTGAAGAGAGTCAGTGAGGGACTCTGCCTAACCTGGACTGGGATTTTATTCCAGAGTGAAGGGAGCCTCTGGGTTATGAATCTGTCCCTCCAGCATGTCCTATTTATTTCAGTGCTGACGTTCAAGTCTCTCGAGCGCGTAGCTTGATGGGATTTGGATTTTCTGAGGTGCAGCATGTCCATTAATTCCGGGTTGGACATGGCTTTATACGTCAGGCACAGATCGACTCTGAGCAGGTGGTATGCCACTGAGTAGAGCTGGAGTTTCTTTAACCGGGCAGCATATGGCATCTGTTTGAGCCCTTTGATCCTCTTGGTGAGGTACTTTTGGGGTCTTTCCAGTTGCTGCAGGTGTCTGGTAAGGTACATCCCAAAAGGGGCATTGTACTCAATTATGGGCTTGATGAGGGATGAGTAAAGAGGCACGATGACCTCCCCTGATCTAGATGTGAATCCCTTCATGATTAGGTGGGCTATATAAAATGTTTTTCTAACCACTTTGGTCATGTGGTTGTCAAATGAGAGATTGCTATCAACTTGGGTCCCCAGGTCCCTAATTACTTCTTCTGTACTTAATGGATTACCACCTATGTGGTAATTTGTGGGCACTTTGTTTTTGCCAAAGTGGATGACTATACACTTTTTGGCATTTAGCTTGAGGCCATGGCTCTGGCACCAGTTGTCTGTTTCTATGAGGCCCTTTTGGAGGATGCTTGTGTCGGCTGGAGAGTCGATTATGGTGCCTAGTTTGAAGTCATCTGCGAACTTGGTCAGCCACAGTCCTTCCGTGTTGGCCTGTACCTCCGAGAAATATATACCGAACAAGAGAGGTCCCAGGAATGAGCCTTGTGGAATGCCACTTGTAACTGGTTTGGAGTCTGACATGGCTCCAGCAATTCTAACCATGTGGGTTCTGTCCTTGAGCCTGTTTGCAACCCATCTAGTGACATAGGGGTTTATATTTAAGCTGGTGAGCTTATCTATAATGCCCGAGTGGGGTATTGTATTGAAGGCTTTTGCGAGGTCCAGGTAGGCTGTGTGGACCACCTTCCCCTCGTCAATGGCCTTGGTGACTGTTTCAAAGAAATTGACCAGGTTTAAGAGGCAGGATCTGCCCTTAACAAAGCCGAACTGGGTAGGATCCAGTGTCTGTAGGTCCCCAATATCTTTGTTTATGAGGTCCATGATGATCCTTTCCATAGCTTTGCAGACCAAGCTAATCAAGCTTATGGGGCGATAGTTTCCAGGATCCGTTGAGGCATCACCTTTGTGGAGAGGGACCACTGTTGCTGTACGCCACTCTTTGGGTACATATCCTGTAGTAAGGCTGAGATTGAACAATAGTTTTATGTTTGGGTTTAGCTCTTCTTGGAGTTCATGTAGGACGCAGCCTGGGACACCGTCTGGTCCCATTGATGCTGTGTTTTTCGCTTTGGAGAGGGTGGCTCTTACCTGAGCATCTGAGATGTCAGGGGGGCAGCACTCTGCTGGGATAGATATTTGCCCTTTTGGTGGGGTGGGGGAGAAGTTTGTGCTGAACCTGTCAGCTAGGATGTTGGCAATGTCTGTGGGTTTGGTGTATTTATTGTCATTTTGGACTAATTCTGAGCATATCTGGGAATTCCCACCCAGGTTCCTAACATTACTAAAGAAAGCCTTGTGATTATCCTTAGTGTCCTGTGCAATTTTTCTCTCGAAGCTGGCCTTAGACAATTTTATGAGTGCCCGTAGTTTTTTTGCTAATACTGATCAGAGATGCCTTCCCTTTTTGGGATTTTGCTCTATCATTTAGTAGCTTCCTCCTTCTATTGTATAGTTTGTTTATGGCTGGGGTCCACCAGACAGGATGTCTGCCTTTGGAGGATTGGGTCTTGGTTTTATTTGGGATTGCAAGATCCATGCATTTCTGAAGGTGTTCATAGAATGCATTTATAAAGGATTCTGCAGTCTGGGCCATATTTTCCACAGCCCGGGGGCTTTGAAGGATTCCACCTCGGTTTTGAGGAGTGTGAAATTTGCTTTAGAGAAGTTTTTCACTGTGGTTTTCTGGGCAGGGGGTGGGGTTGGGATGTGAATATCCAGTGAGATTAGTTTATGGTCTGATCTTACCAGTGAGGGATACACTTCTGGTCTGGAGCATAGAGTCCCCATGTTGGTGATGATCAGGTCCAGTATGTTTTCCCCTCTTGTGTAACAAGTTGTTCCATAGCATTTGAGTTTATAAATTCTAGGAACCTTTGGGCTAGGGTGTTGAAGCTAGAGTAATGCTCCCAGTCTATGTTTGGGTAGTTGAAGTCGCACAATATAATGGTGTTTGGGGAGACCTTCATATTTTCCAGTGTTCTCAGGAAGGCCGAGTGGGGTTCCTGGGTATGGGAGGGTGGTCTGTAGCAGGCTATTAACTGGAAGGCAGTTTTACCCACAGTTAGTTGCACATGGATAGTCTCTGATGCTTCGTGCTGTACCACCAACCTGAAGGTGTGGGTATCTTTGACAAATATTGATACTCCCCCTCTTTTTGTGGTTCGGTCCAAGTTTTGGGGCCGAAAAGCATGATATGAGGTATAACCTGGTAGTGCTGGGGTGCTCTCGGGAGCCTTGAACCAGGTTTCTGTTACTGCACAGATATTGATGTTCTCCATGCTAAGGAGAGTTTCGAGTGCATGCATCTTGAGGTTTAGACTTCTGGCGTTGAGTTGCATTACTCTTAGTTTCTTATCCCTTGTGATACCTATGGAGGTGGGTTTGTCTTTTGAGCCTTGCCTAAAAAAGGCACTATGGGGGTAGCAAGAGCCTTTGCCAATATCCGAAAGCCCAGGGGTGACAGGTGCAAGCCATCCCTAGTGAAGCATCGTGGCTTGTCGAGCATGTCATCCACGCTGACTGGCATTGTATCCCCTTTGAATGACACCAATAGTTAAGCCAGTTGTTGAAATTGATCATCTTGTCTTCATATTGTGGCATCATTCTTGGTGAGGGTAAGATGCTACTCAAGGTCAGGGTCATACCGGCCTGGGCTACATGCTCAGAGAGCTCCTCTATGTCTCTTTTCATGTAGTCCAGGGAGGTACATCTCAGGTCATTCACACCAGCATGGACAATGACTGAGTCATATTTGTACTTGCCTTGGAGTGACCTGAGTGCTTGTGTTATGTGGCGGATCCTAGCGCCCAACAGGCAGTTCACCGTGACCTTCTCCTTGTTCAGTCTGGTGAGCAGGACATCAGTGTGCCTGACGATAGAGTCACCTATTACAAGTGTATCAGGTGTGTTGTTTAGCCTTAAGGGCTGTGACTGTTTGGCACACTGGCTTTGTGAACTATGTGTTGCACGTGTTTTGTTTTGGGGTAGAGGTTGCTTGGGTGTCTGCTTTGGAGGTCTCTGCTGCTTAGGCAGATTTTTATTTAGAGCCTCTGAGTATGTTTTTATGTGTTTATGTGTTTGGTTTGCTGTCGTGGTAGGTCTATGTGAGGCTGGAATTGTAGTGAGTGTGGTTTCCTTCTCCTCCTGACTGGTTACGCCAGTACTGAGTTGAGAGAGCTTAGCCTGCAGTTTTGCTATATGGTTGCATCTCTCACATGTGTTGGAATTTGTAGGGAGAAGGAGAGGGTTGTCTGTGTACATGAGGCAGCTGTAACATTGCCTCAAGATTCCCAGATTCACCAGTTGGACCGGAGAGGAGATTGACAACTCACCTTTGGACATGCTAGAATAGTATTGGGAATTCCTTTATAATTGAAAAAAAGGGCCAATGGGGAACAAGGTACTCAAGGGGAGTTTGTGAGGGTGTAGTGCTTTTAATTTTTTAGTGCTGACTTAGTGAGCAAGTGCCAGGTAACTTAAATGCAATGTGTTACAGGTAACTTAAATGCAAAAACGACAAACCCACAAACCCACAAAATTCACACACTCTCCTCTCAGTAACCTTCCATGCCAGCAAGCCCAACCTATATTCTCAAACTCCATCCTCACTTTAAAATTTTCTAACAAAGAACACCAAAGTGAGAGGAGGGAACTAACTCAGTTAAACTAATCCATTCTCTCCCCACCATCCAAGGCCTACTTGCATCCACAATACCTAAAGGTCATCTGGACGTACACTCGCTGTTACTGCACCAACTCACGCCAAATGTAACTACTTCTTTTAGCTCCCTACACTTAAATCCATCCTGAGTCCCACCCTTCCTTACCTCACTTCCTTAATTACTCCAATCCCCTTTCACTACCTACATTGCCATGACTCTAGTGATTAGCCAAGCCCTTAATCCCTAGCCTAGCTCTTCCCCACCCCCCCACCCCCCGCATGGCCCAACCAGGAAGGAGGAATGATGAGCCCGGCCTACCCGCATGGCTACACCTGACTGCATGGCAAAGGCCTAACCCACTGTGACCATCCCTACCACCCAACCAGAGCCACAAACGGACCACCAGCAAGCACTCAAACTCAACAACCGCGAAACAACAGGAAACACCACAGGACACCATGAAGCACCTACTGCAACACACTGCTTACCAGAACCAGAGAATCACACCAATACCCAGGTAAGCCAAGCACCACACTCATACAGACAGTACCCACCAACCATTCACCCACACACACTCTCCTCTCAGTAACCTTCCATACCAGCAAGCCAAACCTATATTCCCAAACTCCATCCTCACTTTAAAATTTTCTAAAAAAGAACACCAAAGGGAGAGGAGGGAACTAACTCAGTTAAACTAATCCTTTCTCTCCCCACCATCCAAGGCCTATCTGCATCCACAATACCTACAGGTCATCTGGACGTAAGCTCGCTATTACTGCACCAACTCACACCAAATGTAACTACTTCCTTTAGCTCTCTACACTTAAACCCTTCCTGAGTCCCACCCTTCCTTACTTCACTTCCTTAACTACTCCAATCCCCCTTCACTACCTACATTGCCATGACTCTAGTGATTAGCCAATCCCTTAATTCCTAGCCTAGCTCTTCCCCACCCCCCACCCCATCCCTCCACTTACTTGTGGGTCCAGGACAACTTTGTTTGTGCCAAACTGCATTTATTCTTCATGTTCATCACTGTGTGCATATTGTCACTGTCCCCTTCTCTTTTATTCTGAGTAAACCCACCTTATCATCTCCTCTGGTTACACCTGTTGGACATTTTTCTTTAAATATGCAGCATATAAAAATATGGCATTTTCTTGTTTTAGAGGTGTGAATGCTGAATGATGCATGCCATATCTAACTATTTCACATTAACATTAAGAAGTATAAATACCCTTTCAGTTCTTCTATGCATCATGTCCGCTTCATTTGCGTTTCAGCTCAGAAGTTATGCTGGACTGTCTAAGTCAAACCGTGCAGTTCAGGAACTGTGTAATTGCCTGTAATGGTGATTTTGGTTATGCACCAAGTCACCTTCTGGTCTCTGAAAGGATTATGTGGTTGGAATTTACTGCATGTGTTGAACTCTGTTTCAGTGCCAGTCACAATACAATAGGTACTCTGAGACATCATAATGACTGTTGTGTATGACTGAATTTCAGAATATTTCCAGATAATTCAGCACTTTGCAGTAGCAGTAATCTCTGGCAGTTCAGTATAGCTGTCCAATATGGAATAAGTACAGGGATACAGCTGTTCTGTCCTGCCTGTCATCTCCGCCACACTCATCTCAACGTCTGCTAAAAAGGTTGTTGGACCATCTTCTACAAACAACCATTACTCTTGTATTACAAGTATTTACTACTCTTCTGTGTTATACTTTCTGGGTGACCTCTCTTTGGATTTACACCTGTTTTTCCCTTCCTTCAGAAGTGTTTCATTGTGAAACAAAACAAGTCTGTTGTGCAGGCCACGTTCAGCATCGTTAATCAAATGCAGATGTTGTCATGTTCATATAGTCATGTTGAGAATAATTTCACTGAGCAGCTGTATAGCAAAATACAGCTTTCCATACATATGCTTTTCACTATTAAGTCTCCATATTTACCTATAAGAAAACTACGTTTATACCAGTATTTGATACCAGTCCAGCTAACTTCTTCACTTTTCCAGCCTACTCTATTTCTGAGTCATGCTTTAAACTCACAAGACCAGAGTTATTTTTATATCTTACAGTAGAATACAGCATTGAAGGACAGACAATCTTTTTTTCTTAGAATTGATTTAAAATTGTGATGATAGTTAAATAATGCTGTCATCTGAGTTGTTTTCATTTAATTTGTGAACCATCCCCAAAAATTTCACAGCTTTTTGATTGAGTTGGGTTTTATGACAAGCACATTCAGAGGAAACATGTTCTTCATTTTATAAACATAGTTGGCAACAATTTGACTAATATTTATAATGATTTGTAAGTATGAAAGATCATCAGAATCTGTCTTGCATACTTTGCAAGCCTCTCCTGTTTCATAGAGTCCCCCCTCCCCTGAACCTCGCTGCCTAGAATCATTACTACTTGGATTATCGCAAGCAAATACAGTCCTCTGTGGGAGAAGTTTATGTAAATGACTTTTATTTATTTATTTATTTATATTTGTTGACCGGGAGTGTCCAACTGGACGTAGGTCCATTTTCAGCGGAGGCCCGGGGAGAAAAGCTCCACAGTTAAAATAAACAGACATTAGTTACATTGGATTACATAGCGATTAACAATTCGCATAACAATTACTTACAACATTTTTACAGATGAAGAACATAGTACATCAGTAGACAACTAGAATCTTTATCTGTGTCGTACATAACAGACATTAACAAATGTTAAAATAAGAAGTTCCTGCTGTATAAGTACTAGGCTTATGAGCATCTGAGCTTGCTATAATCAAGGTAGTTAGTGGAGTGGAAAGAAAGGTAGTGGTTGGATGAGGTGGGTGATAATAGAGTGGGAGTTGCAAGGGCATAGCCAGCATGTTTTTAGGTGCACTTTTAGTAAAGTTTTGAAATGGGTGCATGATGGTACGGAGGTAATTGTGGGTGGGAGGGAGTTCCATAATTTGGCTATGGTGCAAGAGAATAGTGCTTCACCAGCAGAGTTATTGGCTTTAGTGATCTGCAAGTGATTTTTCTTGCTGGATCTTAGTGGTCTGGTGGTGCGATAGGGTTGGAGTAGATTCTGGAGGGATCTGACATTTAGTGGATGGTTTACTAGTTTGTGGGTGAGTAAGAGTTGATACCATTGAAGGAGGTGAGGGAGTTCAAGCCAGCCCAGTTCAGCAAGTGAGAGACAGTGGTGACTACAGTAGGATGCCCCTGTGGCGAATTTGGCAATTTTGTTGTAGCAGGTCTCTAGCTTGTTTAAATCGCATTGACTTAGGTTGGTATATATTGGAGAGGCATAAAGTAGGGTGGAGATAAGGCGGGAATTTGCTATTGAAATCTTTGCTGCTTTGGTGAGAAGATGCTTATTTCTGTATAACGCTCCTAGTTTTTTGTGGACTTTTTTTATGGTCATGGATATGTGAATGTCAAATTTTAGTTTATTTTCTTTTTCCACTCCTAGCAATTTGTTGTGTTCAATTGGGTATATAGTGGTGTTGTCTTTTGCTGTGATGTTAAAGTGAGAGTTGTTTTGAGTATGTTTGGTGGGTCGGAAGATGAATAGTTTAGTTTTGTTTGGGTTGAGTATTAATTGGGCATCGATAACCAAGTTTCAACAGAGGAAAAGGCTTCATGTGTGACTTTTTGCAGTTTGGGTAGGGACTGGGCTGAGCAGATATGGTCGAGTCATTTGTGTATTGTATGAATGTGCCATGTGTGGTGGCAGAGGCTAGATTATTTGTGAAATCAGAGAAGAGTAGGCGTCCAAGGATGGATCCTTAGGGAACCCCTATGGAGACAGGTAGTTGGCGAGATATGTCATTCTGCCATACAATGGATTGTTGGCGGTCAGACAGGTAACTGAAACAAGTTGGTGACTGATTGTGAGAAGGATAGGTTATTGAGGACAAAGATAAGTTGTTTGTGTGGGACCATGTCAAATGCTTTAGATAGGTCTAAGAAAGTAGCAGAGGAGAGATAGCCATTGTTTTTATGCTGAAGGATAGTGTTAGTAAAGGAGAGTAAGGCAGTGGTGGTGCTATGGTTTGGTCGGAAACCATGCTGAGTATTGGAAAGGAGGTTGTTAGTAAGGAGGTAGTCTGAGACCTGAGAGTGTATGCATCTCTCTAGTATTTTGGAGAGTGGAGAGAATAGCTATGGGGTGGTAATTGGTTAGTTCTGTGGAGGGTCCACCTTTGTGGAGGGGAATTATATGTGATACTTTCCACAGTGTGGGAACATAACTTTCTGACAGAGATCGGTTAATCAAGATGGATACTGGGTAGGCCAGAGCATCAGCTGCGATTTGTAGGTATTCACTTGGGAGGTTGTCTGCTGCAAATTTGGTGGGTTTAAGTTTAGTTAAGAGTTTTTTTATGTTGGAGGTAGGTACAGGAGAAAAAGAGAAGGCAGTGGGGAGATTAGTAGTTGAAGGTGTGGGTTGGAGGGGAGGGGATTGTGTAGTTTAGCTAGTGATAGTATGGTTTGAGTGAAGTGTGTGTTGAATGAGGTAGCAATATTTTCTGAGGAGTGAGGGATGTTAGGAGGAGGGGTACTGACTTTACCTGGGTGGAGGATGGAGTTTATGGAGGACCAGAATTGTTTGGGGCTGTGTTCGGAGGAGTCTAGGGCAGACTGGTAATATTGGAATTTGTCCTGTTTTATTAGCTTTTTGACTCTATTGCGAAGTTCTAGGAATTTCTGTCTAGTTGAGGGGGTCTTGGTTTTGTGCCAGTGCTCCCAGGCTTTATCCCTGTTTTTCATTTCTGACTTAGTGGTTTTCTGTAGCCATGGGGAGGGTTGTGCTTTGATTCTGGAAAGTCTTATGAGGGCATGGTAATTAAGGATGCTTAGGAAGGTAGTATTAAAAAGTTAAACTGCGTCATCAAGACTGAGGTACTTTAGAGGATGCCAGTTACATTCTTTGAGGGATGAGATGAATGTGAGTTGGTTAAAGTTTATTTTTTTATGTATCTGACGGTAGACGACAGGTTTAGTTTGGTATAGGTATTTTTTCAGCAGGAATGTTGGGGAGTGATCACTGAGGCTATCTGATAAGCAGCCTGTTATATATGACTGGGGGCTCTTACTGACTAGTATCCAATCCAGGGTAGTGTGCTTGCTGGAGTTTTTATTTATCCTGGTTGGCGACTGGAGTAGTTGGGTGAAGCCATGAAGGTTTACATGATGGGTTGGATGGTTGCCAGAACAGGATTGCCAGTTAATATTAAAATTACCTAAAATTATAGTTTCTTGGGGGAGAAGGTGGGTAGACCAACTGAGGAGGTTTTCTAGTGGAGGGATGTTTTAGCCAGGTGGGAAGTAGCATCCAATTATGTTGATGGGTTTATTTTGAGGATAGTATATATTATTTCTTCATTGCCTATTTGTGAAGCTGATGATTTTAAGATCTGGATGTTTAGATGCTGTTTAAATATTATAGCTACACCGCCTCCTTTATTGTTTAGCCGGTCTACTCTTAATATGCCATAACCTGTAGGGAGTATTTGCTCACTGGTAATGTGAGGTTTTAGCCAGGTTTCTGTCAGGATGACTATATCTGGGGAGTACAAGTCTATGGTGGCATGGAGTTCATGGACTTTGTTGGATATACTTCTAATATTTAGGCTTAGTAGAAGGAAGTCATTTGGCTTTCTATTGTCTGTAATATGGGAGAAGTTGTGGTTTCTAGCCTGATTATGAGGATTGGGGTTGGAGACGGTAGAGCCAGGGTTGGGGTGGATATCTACACTTAGGGCTAGTTTTGATATGCATGAGGTTATTAATTTTCTCAGTTTTTGAATGTGTTTGTATATAAGGGAAACTTTATGATTGTGCTCTTTGGGTAATAGGTATGATGGGAGAGTTACTATGTTAAGTTGTAGGGATGCTTTATGTTTGAGTAATATAGTTAGTAGAATATGTGGGGGGTGCATAGGGATGGTTCTTGAGTTGGTTGGAGGGGAGCTGAGTGAGGGTGAGACATGAGTGGTGGTGTGAGTAGTGCGGGAATGATAGAGCTTTGGTAGGATGTAAGATATGCAAGGAGAGTGCATGCAGTGAGCATAGGTAAGGTATGCTTGTACATGTTAGTTGAGGAGGTGTGACTTTACCACTGTTTGCTTAGTTCTGGATTCAGAAATCCTTAAACTATGCAGGTATTATGCAAAGCAGAGATCAAAAAGCATTATGTTTGCCCTAGATCCTTGTGCATGGGTACACATCCATACCTTTCAGTGGTTGGAGTCTGTGCCAAGTGAAACAGTTCCACTTCACCCTCTGCAAAAAATTGATGCAAGTCATTTCTGCTGTGTGCAATTAAGATTGTGTGTGTGCGTGTGTGTGTGTGTGTGTGTGTGTGTGTGTGTGTGTGTGTGTGTGTGTGTGTGTGTGTGTGTGTGTGTGTGTGTGTGTGTGTGTGTGTGTCAGTGTGTAAAAGTGTGATTGTGTGATCAGTGGAATGGTGTATGAGTGGGTCCAACTGTCTGTGCATGAATGGCTATTTTAATTGCCAGTGCATATATGTGTGTGTGTGTGTGTGTGTGTGTGTGTGTGTGTGTGTGTGTGTGTGTGTGTGTGTGTGTGTGTGTGTCCTAGAATGGGGGAGGTCACTGTCTTTGTGTGTCCATCTTGATACCTGCATTGCTTAATAGCCCAAATGATGGGCAGTCCACTGTGTAGGTGTTCAAACTGCAGAGCGGAGTCATTTGTAGTCTTACAAATGGTCTTTTGTAATGTAACACAAAAAATCTAAAGTTATGTATACTCCCTAAATACCAATAATGACAAAGTATTATATATGTAGATAAATGTAACATAATACTTGTAATATGAAGCAGAAAGCAGACAGTGTCCATAGCTCAGTGCTGCATTAGTTGCAATGTGTCAGATTGTGAACAGAAAGAAACGTTCCAATCTTTAACTTTAGCAGGGAGGTGCAAAGTTTATAATTTCAATAAGTATCCAGATAATCCTTTCCCAGTAATGATGTCAAACAGATCAATCATTTTAAGAAACCACAAACTAGACATGTCATGTTTTGCTTTCCACAGGGAATCAGATTTGAGCTTGATTTTGAACTAAATTAAGTTATAACATAAAGTTGAAAATTTCAATAACTCAGACTCAAAATGTCAAAGGGAGGAACATATATTTTAACAGAACAGCATTTTAGCAGCATATTAATCCTCTATTTTACTTTTCAAAAACTGGTTCAACAGGATACTGTAAAATGCATGTTAATATTTGGTTATACTTGTTTTGACGGAAAAAGTGAGCATAACAAGACAAAAATGAAACCACAGAAAAACAAAAATACATTCCATTTATTGTGTGCAGCATATAATTACTTGATATAATTTATTTTAATTCTTTGCATATCTGCCTTTCTATCTACCTATTAATCTGTTGACAGACGAGATCAGACCGGAGTCCCCATGGACTACGATGTTTGCAGATGACATTGTGATCTGTAGTGAGAGTAGGGAACAGGTGGAGGAGACCCTGGAGAGATGGAGATATGCTCTAGAGAGAAGAGGAATGAAGGTCAGCAGGACTAAGAATATATGTGTGTGAATGAGAGGGAGGATAGAAGAATGGTGAGGATGCAAGGAGTAGAGGTGGTGAAGGAGGATGAGTTTAAATATTTGGGGTCAATAGTTCAGAGTAATGGTGAGTGTGGAAGAGAGGTGAAGAAGAGAGTACAGGCAGGATGGAGTGAGTGGAGAAGAGTGTCAAGAGTGATTTGTGACAGACGAGTACCTGTAAGAGTGAAAGGGAAGGTCTACAAGAGGGTAGTAAGACCAGCTATGTTATATTGGGTTGGAGACGGCGGCATTGACAAAAAGGCAGGAGTTTGAGCTGGATGTGGCAGAGTTAAAGATGTTAAGATTTGCACTGGGTGTGACGAGGGTGGACAGGATTAGGAATAAGTATATTAGAGGGTCAGCCCAGGTTGGAAGGTTTGGAGACAAAGTCAGAGAGGCAAGATTACATTGTTTTGGACATGTGCTGAGGAGGGATGTGAAGTATATTGGGAAAAAGATGCTAAGGATGAAGCTACCAGGTAACAGGAAAAGAGGAAGGCTTAAGATAAGGTTTATGGATGTGGTGAGAGAGGACATGCAGGTGGTTGGTGTGACAGAGCAAGATGCAGAGGACAGCAAGAAATGGAAACAGGTGATCCTCTGTGGCAACCCCTA
This sequence comes from Protopterus annectens, assembly GCF_019279795.1. Classification (NCBI taxonomy): domain Eukaryota; kingdom Metazoa; phylum Chordata; order Ceratodontiformes; family Protopteridae; genus Protopterus; species Protopterus annectens. The sequence goes on from NC_056729.1 coordinate 1,082,223,140, forward strand.
ACGAGAACAGCTGAAAGAAGATGATGATGATCTCAATCACAAATCTGATTCCAAGTATGTATATATTGTAAATAGCAAATTACTTCTATTGACTGCACATTAAGTATATACCTTATTTAATTAGAATAACTGCATGCAAACTGTCTCCCCCCACTAGTATAATAACACAAGAACCTTAGATCTTTTATTATAAAGACAGTTGATCATGCTTGCTCTGAATTCAAACACCTGTAAACTGTGTTCTCTAATATCTGTTAAGTGTGTTGTAAGCTTTATATTTTATGCATTTGCATTTCCTTACTGTATGAATATTATACATGTATTATACTTTTATAATTATGTAACCCTTACTGTATTGCTTATGGAGCTTTTCTCCCCGGGCCTCCACTGAAAATGGGCACTTTCAGGCCCAGCAGACCTCCCCATTAATCAAACTGAAAATAAAATAAAATAAATAAAATCTTTCTGTCTGTCAACTTGCCTATCTAAATGAGGTTTGGAACAGACCATTTTGTCCTGGGGCACCTTTAGTGATACTATATACATGGGATAGGAGGGATTAAAAGGATAAGGGTAGGATAGGGTTAAATGTGAGGGATGGACGTTAGGAGGAAATGAAGTAAGCATAGGGAGGGGATTAGAGGGTTTTGTCAAGTGTAATGAGAGTAGGAGTCACATTTTGGCGTGAACTTCCTATACTGCAGGTTCATGTCCTGACGACCGGTGTGCTCTTTGGTCGGGTAAGGCCTTGGTTTGGTGGTGGGCATGAGGAGGTGAGTACCTAGGGTATAGGGTATGGTCAAATGTGTGAAGGTGAGTTTTTTTTTTTTGTGTGCTCTTAGGAGGCAACTGGTGTTTTGCTGTGGTATTGCTAGTGGTTGTTAGACGGGAGTCAGGGTAATTGTGAGGGGGTGAGTCACTTTGGATTTGTTGTTGATCATTGTTTTGTTGTTGTTGTGGTTGGGTGGTGGTGCAGTTCATGGGTTTTGGAAGGAGTGAGCTACATTTCTACTTTGTCGGGGTTCGTTCTGCTGGCCTGGTTGACCTTTCATTTTGGTGCTCACTCGTTGGTAGTGTTGGGTTCGCTCGCTTGTTGGTGGTGTTTATGTATATGTGGAGCTCCTTGTTTGTTGTTCAGTGTGATTTGTTGGCTGCTGGGATTGTTGTGCTGGTTGTCTTATTCATAGGGTTTGCTTTGGTATTGGTATGCCTTTGATTGAGTCTTTGGGGGTAGGGCTGTGTGGGATGCACTCCTGCACTTGCAGGTTTTATGCTGGGTCTTTGGGTTGTCATTTTGTGGGCTTGTTGGTGGTTTTCTTGCATGGTACTGAGATTGGGACTTGTGATGGTTGGCTTCACTGCTCCTGGTGTTTGCGTTCTTGGTTGGTTGTGCTGTAGTGGCGAGGTCAGGAGTTTATCTGTTGCATTGTCTTTTGAAGAGTGTGTGCCTGGTTCATGGGATGAGAGTTTCCCCATTAGAAACAGTTGTCACTGAGCATGTGGGTGGGATAATGGCTGTAGAGGAGGTTTCAAGTTGGCCTTGTCAATTATTGCTTTCGTGCTGCCCCCCCCCCATTGAAGTCAGTAGCCGCTATTTGCTCTATTGAGCATTTAAGCATAATGGTATTTCTAGTATTGAATGAATATATGCAACATTAACATTAGACTTGGGGGTGTTTGGTATCATAAGAAGATGTCAAGCTAGACTCGCGCTTTAGCATTCTGAAGGAGTGCATCTCAGTCAATCAGCAGGGGAAGGGAGAATATATAATTATAGCACACCATGCAGGTGCCAACAGAGAATACATAAATAGGCCAACAAGTGTTACAGAATCATTTACCATGTATCAGTGGCAAATTTGGCATAGTAAAGGGTTCGGCTCTCAGATATACACACTCTCAACCTTAGTAAATGTGTTGAGTGGCAGAGAATTTATCACTGCTGGGATCATGTCCCGGGCTGCTAGAGGCTTTATGTGAGGTATCGGTGGTGTTTGTGGAGTATATACAGCTGGAGTATATACAGCTGGATCCTGGGTTGTGTGTTTTGTTACATGAGCGGGGTAATGCCCTCCCCCACCTTTCTTGCATCAGGACAGCTCCATTGGTTTTGCTGCTGTAGGGAGTTACGGAGCCAGTAATATTATAAAAAAAAAAATTAAAACTTACAAGGTAGCATCAAGGTTATAGCTGGTACTACTTATTGTGGTTACATAATGGTTTTGGTCAGTTATTGGGTTGAAGTGCAGGACAGAAAGTGTGGGTGGGAGAGAGAGTAGGGTGGTTTGTGTAAGTTAACTTTTGACAAGATCTAAAATTTTCACGGGCTACGGGGATGTTCACGCATGTGTTATGTAGCAGGGACAGCCGTGAGGGGTGATTCTTTTCAGATATTTGATATTCTGGCTGATCAGGGGAATGGTCAGACGATCAAAGGCACTTGGTAATGACATTCACCTGGTCAGATGGTATAGTCATTGAGGAACTGCATGCTGGCTGGTATTCTAGCATCTTTCTATGTTTATAACAATAAGCTGCCTATCTTTGGTCTTGGGTCTGTTGGTGTGGACTGTGCACACTCATGCTAAAACACATATTATTGTAGGGGACTTAACTACGCGCATCAATATCGTTCCTGCACATATTGCAAAATTGTCCATATTCTCCTACTTATGCTCAGTAATTTTAGTCACTAAATGGTTCAAATGAATACTGCAGATGTGTAAACTCCTTTTTATACATATAAATATTATTTTCGGAAGCATGTTCAAGCACACAGATACATATACTATTTTAGAGACCTCTAGAGTTTATTATGCTTCTATTGACATAAAGCTTAGGCTTATTTTTCATACTTCATAAGGACTGATACATGTGAGCATGTTAGGAAGTGGCCGAGCAAAGTCATCAGTTTAAAATCAAAGTTTAAGAACTGGAAAATTTTGGTAGCAGTGCCATTTTAAACAATTTGGCTAAAGTATTTCCTTTCCTTTTTTGCAGATAGTTATTACTCGGCTGAAGAAAATGTTTTAATTGCACTTGTCTATTTAGAAGGCTGTGTTTTGTGGTAGTTAGTTGTGGCATGGTGGTATGTGGGGATGGAATGTTACCCCAAGGTGAGTTTGATTGCTTTGATGGCTGCAGTAGTACAGGGGGGGGGGATACGCAAGCTGCCGGTGTGATGGGCAGAAGGAACAATACAAATGAGAAACCTTTGGGATTGGTGCGACTTGTATTAATTCATTAAGAGATCCTTGTTAGAAGTAAAACCAGCAAATTTTAACCATCCTATGAACTTCCTAGCTGGAGTTGTTAGTAAGCCGTTAGTATGGGTTACTCATTTTTTCCTATTTGTTCCACAATTCAAATGCTAGTTTCTCATTTTGGAAATGGAAGGCTGAGGGCAGTGAAGTTTGAGTTTCAGACTTTGAATCTTTCAGAGGCGGTATGTTAAAGCAAATGCTGTTGTGTTGGCTATTTATAAGCCATAAGAGTAGTGCTTGGTACATTTAATGGAAAGGGAGGTTCCATTGTGGATGTGGTTTTAGGTGGGGCCATTGTCAGTTGGGCAAAGCACTTTTCATAGGATTTGCTTCCCTGGACCCCTGTCTAGCACAGCAATTGACGTGATTCTCGAGGTGAATGTCCTATCTCCCATTCAATTAAGGTTCCTTTTATAGATGACTAAAGAGGCGCTCTGCTTGACATGTATGGGCAGTCTATTTTAGTGCATGGGGAGTCTCTGGGTCAGGAATCTATCCCTCCAGCACATTTCGTTCATGGTGATGACAAGGTTTAGATCCCTGGAGAGTGTTGCTGAGGGATTGGGATTTCTTTAGGTGTAGTATGTTCAACAGCTTTGGTGGTTTGGAATTGTAAAGTTACCTGGTTTGTGGATAGGGATAGGTCCCTTCAGGTGTGGGTTTTACTCTTTATATATTTCACTGGTAGTTAAATTTATCTTGGGTATTTGATAGGATCATAGGAAGCATTGCTTCAGTTATGGCTGCTTTGTCATAGATGGAATGTCGGTGGTACATTCCTTCCCGGGTTGGCAGGATAGGTTGTCCTTGAAGATGTCTTGGAATGTGTTATGTATTTTGGATGTTTTACATGTCTTTTTCTTTCTTTCTTTCAGATGGGGTCTTGGAACACTGTGGCTGTAGTTTGGAATAGGGGGTATAATGTGGAGCTTTCTGTTTCCTATTAGAGGGTTTAATTTTGTACTTTTCTTTGTAGATGATGGTGTGCCGAGTTCCAGTGGCGAGATGCAGTGCGTTCGCAGATGATCATACTTTAGTGTCGATTGAGCGGTGGGGTCATTGGGTGAGTAATCACAACTGAATAGGTGTAAAGGCAAGCACAGTGATCCAGAAGAAGAAGATATTCGTGACTGTCCAGGATGGTGAAGCATAACCAACTTTTTGTTTACTCTAGAATAAGTATTAATGTTATGACCTTGTTTGGTTTGTGATACAGGATAATGTACAATACATGGAAGAAAGTTTTATTGTAACAGTCAATGCCCTGATTGAAATGGACTTTGATGGTTTTTGTTTTGTGGATGTTTTGAGTGCTGGAGAGCTATAGGGTAGCAGGTAATTTTATTCAATGGTCATTACGGCACATTGCAGTTGGGGCAGTGCTGATTTTTTGCAGATGTAGGACATATTAATTTTGGCCAGTTTGAGTGGGTTACTTTGGTAGGGTTAATAGCTTACATACTTTTTGTTGCTTGTGGTTTAGTTCCTTGATAAACCCTTGCGGCATATGGATAGGATGGGTTATAGGGATTTGTTTTTTGATTATATGTTTATAGGTGTGGAGTTTGGGGGTGTATTTGTGGCATTTGCTATGGCTGTGGTTAGTCATTATGGAAAGGTGAGGGCCAGTAATGGCATGGATGGTTCTTAGGTGCTACTCTCATATTGGATAGCTGGAGGGATGACAGGAAGGTTCATGATCTATGATAGGACTGCTGTTAAGGTTAGTTGGCGATTGCCCTTGTCTGGTTTTAGGGGGCATTGTGTTAATATCAGGGAGGGGCTAAGGGTTTCTTTCAGTCGTTTGACCTGTTTGTCATCTTGGCTATGTAGGTGATAAGGTTTATAAGTTGGAGGGTTGAGTCAGTAGCTTGTGTGAGGGAAGATGATTGAAGGGCATGGAGTATTTATTTTACTTTTGGTGTTTGTGTTAGCTGGTGTGAGAGGTTCATTGGGGTTGTTGAGGGATTATGGTTTGTTTACAGTTTCCGATATGGAATTACATGGCTGATGGTGTTTGAACAATGCCATGAGGTTGTTTCATCATGTGGTAAAGGCTAGTCAGTTTAATGGCTGGATTGATACTGCACCTGCATTAAAGAGGTCTCATTGGTATGATGGTATGCAATTGGGTTTAATAACGAAATAGTATGGCTTGTTTTGTTGAGTTGCTAGAATGCCATGATGACTGCTGAGCTGTTTTCTGGTTTGTAAGAAATAATTACTGTGGTGGTGGGGATTGCTGGGCAATGGGAGTTTAATTATGCTAATTTGGTTGGTAGTGATAGGGAGTCATTTAGAATTATTATTGCTTTGGCATTAAGGAGAGCTTGTTTGGTTATTACTGGATTGGGTGATACATGGGGTTGCAATGTGGCATGATGGCGTGTAGTTGAGTCTGCATGGTTTTATAATGCCCTTGAAGTCATTGCAGAGCTGAATAATTGGTTGCAGAAGATGTTTTGGTCATCCGAGTGGTATGCAGTGAGGTTATAGAGGGCAGTTAGAAGGAGCCATCCTTGCAGTAAACTGAGGTGGTAGGTAATGAATTTTGTTGATTGGGTGTGGTACATATTACTTTATCTGGGTTCACTGAAGCACAGTTGATTTTACACTGGTTTGGGATAGTGGGGTTTTTCCAGGTATTGCAGGTGTTTTAGGGGAGAGTTCAGGTTTTGGGTGCTGTCTATGAGGGATGCTTAAGAAAGGCACAGTCTGCTGTATTTCATTGCAGATGAGAGCTAGTATGTATGATCTAGCTGAAGTTTAGAAAATGGGTGCACCGAATGATGTATGGCCTTAGGCTTGAAGCTTTGGTGAAAAGAGGAGGAACAGTCTGGTCAGGCTGGTGAGTGGTGAAGAGGGGCATGTTTGTCTTCTTCTGTTCCCCCTCTGGTGATGGATGTGCAATTCAATAAGTTTGGAAGGAAAGTGAGCTGTTGCTCTGGTGGACAAGTTAATAAACAAGTTGAGCTGCTTATATGGATGGTAGTGCAATTCAATAAATGAAAGGTGAGCATGAATGCTGCTTCGTTAGTGCAAGGATGAAGTTAATAAGCAAGCTGAGCTGCTTATATGGGTCGTGGTGTAATTCAATAAATTAAAGGTGAGCATGAACACTGCCTCATTAGTGCAAGGATAAGTGAGCAAGTGGGGGACACTGCTTATCAATGGTGAGTGGTTGCGCTGCCCTTATGGTTATTTTGTGCCTTCTTCCATGGGTATTATTATCACCTGTCTCATGCTTTGGTTGAAACGTATAAGTATTGGTTAACAATCATGTTTATGGAAGATTAATAAAGGTCATCAAATGTCATTCGGTGTTGTGTGTTTATTGAAGTGGAATAGGACAAATGAGGTATGGAACAGAACCTTTTGTCCTGGGGCATCTTCAGTGGTGTTAGATACATGGGATAGGAGGGGTTAAAAGGATAAGGGTAGGATAGGGTTAAATGTGAGGGAGGGACATTAGGAGGAAATGAGGTAAGAATTGGGAGGGGATTAGAGGGTTTTGTCAAGTGTAATGAGAGTAGGAGTCACATTTTGGCGTGAGCCTGCTGCCCTCCACCCATCCCCCTTTATATTAGCAGGGATTTTGTGTATTTTAGTGGGGAAAGCGGAGAAGAGGGGCAGGTTTTCCCTCTTCTGTTCCCCCTTTGGTGATGGATGTGCAATTCAATAAGTTTGGAAGGAAAGTGAGCTGTTGCTCTGGTGGACAAGTTAATAAACAAGTTGAGCTGCTTATATGGATGGTGGTGCAATTCAATAAATTAAAGGTGAGTGTGAATGCTGCTTCGTTAACGCAAGGATGAAGTTAATAAGCAAGCTGAGCTGCTTATATGGATGGTGATGTAATTCAATAAATTAAAGGTGAGCATGAATGCTGCTTCGTTAACACAAGGATGAAGTTAATAAGCAAGCTGAGCTGCTTATATGGATGGTGGTGCAATTCAATAAATTAAAGGTGAGCATGAATGCTGCCTCATTAGTGCAAGGATGAAGTTAATAATCAAGCTGAGCTGCTTATATGGATGGTGGTGCAATTCAATAAATTAAAGGTGAGCATGAATGCTGCCTCATTAGTGCAAGGATGAAGTTAATAAGCAAGCTGAGCTGCTTATATGGATGGTGGTTTAATTCAATAAATTGAAGGTGAGCATGAACACTGCCTCATTAGTGCAAGGATAAGTGAGCAAGTGGGGGACACTGCTTATCAAGGGTGAGTGGTATGCTGTCCTTATGGTTATTTCATGTCTTCTTCCATGGGTATTATTATCACCTGTGTCATGTTTTGGTTGAAATTTATAACTATTGGTTAACAATCATGTTTATGGAAGTTTAATAAAGGTCGTCAAATGTCTTTTGGTGTTGTGTGTTTATTGAAGTGGAACAGGACAACTATCTTTTTCCAAAACATTTAAATGTATAAGACTAGGTATTTCCTGTAAAATAAGAGGAAAATAATAAGTTGAAGACATTAAGATAACATAATACACAGCTTGAATAATACAAGAGCTTCTCATATTTGGATTGCCATGTCCTTAAATATGCAAAAGTACTTATAATTCTTTACAACAGTGACAATTTTTTCTTAAGTTATTGTTAGCCTAAGTGTATCTTTTAAACTTTTAGTTTGCAAACTTATTTTATTCTAAGGATTGGTTTTAAAAATAACATAGCAATAGTCTTTAAGACTATATTTTTAGTTTTGTTTTGTTCAGAACATACATTACAACATTGCAGAGTAGCCGATGTCCTGACAGAAAGTTGCTTTTGACTAACTACACTAAAGAACAAAGGAAAACATAAGATAATGAGAGAGTATAATGATGCTCTACATATTGCCTGGAAATATCTTATGTGTTCACTGAGGGTGTTTGCCACTTAATACAGTACCTATTAAAATGCACAAACAGAATATAAGTCAATGAGTGCTTCCCATACATGCACAGTGATACAGTGCAGAAAGCATAAAACTGTATAATGCCTGTGCTCACCAAAATTCATGTATCCTACTTCCCATGTTATCACTTATACCTCCATTAAGCTCACAGCAAAACTCAGAGGTAGTACCTGTTATTGGACCAGACATAGTTCTCAACCTTTCATCTCCAAAATTAGGAACACTAGCCCTCGCAATGTGGAACAAATGGGTAAACTGTGGAACACATACTAATGGCTTACTAACAACTTCAACTAGGAAGGTCATAGAATGGTTAAAAGATGCTGGTTTTACTTATAAGAAGCTCTTTTAATGAATTAATATGATTCATTTCTATTTACAATGGCTTTCACTTAAAACAATTCCTGACAATGAATGTGTGACAGAGTCTTTCAATGTGGAATTTTGAGGAACTTCGAAAAACGTGAACTTTTTAACACCCCACATGAGGTATGTTCCTCGTAATGAGGTACACTTGAGAGGTATGGGACCAGAGCAGGTTTATGATAAAGCAGCTCATGATTTGGGGCTAACAGGATCCATTCATCAATATATATTTATGCTAAATGCACTGCTTCAATAACCACTTGTACCTAAACAGGGAGACGACAGTACATCCTTTCTTTAGCACTGATTAATCAGAGACAATTTAAAATGTACAAATGTGAAAGAAACATCTTAGTAAGACACTTGTCTACAACACTAAAAGAGGAACAGACAGACACAGTGTGTGTGTGTGTGTGTGTGTGTGTGTGTGTGTGTGTGTGTGTGTGTGTGTGTGTGTGTGTGTGTGTGTGTGTGTGTGTGTGTGTGCATGTGTGTGCGTGTGTGTTTGTGTGTGTGTGTGTGTGTGTGTGTGTGTGTGTGTGTGTGTGTGTGTGTGTGTGTGTGTGTGTGTGTGTGTGTGTGTGTGTGTGTGTGTGTGCACTCATGGTGTGTCTTGCAGCCTGAAAGCATAGATGTCAAGGTTCCTGGCCTGTTCAAAAGTAAAGGGTCTTTGGGAAAACAGATTACTATCAGCACTCTTTTAGAAAGCAAGATAAACACTGATCTGCTGTGGCATTTAAACAGAAGCAAGAAGACTGGCTGAACCCACAGGGAAAAAAATTAAAATTCACGATGCTTTGCTGTATGCGTACCCATGAACACACACTAGAGAGAAGAGAAGCTGCTTCAGCTAAGTAGATTACATATAGAGGCTTCCTGCCAATCCATAGCTTTAGTGTGGACCTCTTCCTGAGCAAATGAAAAATATTGAAATATATTAGAACAACAATGGTGCAACAAAGGGAGCAGCTACCCTGTGAATAAAGTATTAGGAGGTATGATAAGGTCCTTTAGTCTTTTCTGTACTGGCATTTCTGAATACCGATTCAGAAAAGTACTTCAACACTTCTGCACTTTTTGTATGGTAATCCACTGTAGCAAGCTAAAAAACTTTTTTATTTTGCTCTTGTACTGAACAGTTGGATGGATTTGGTGCCAAACTGAGGACAGGCACCAGACAGTAGATGAGCCAGTCATGCCTCTCCCACAAGGTTCATACCTGAAACAGACTGCCAGTGCCAACTTGTCTGTACAGTGACTGAAACACCCTGGTCGTCTTGCCATTATTGCAAAGTACATACCCAAGCCAAATTAAAACAGCTTGCACGGCTGAGCTAGCAGAATGAATATGGAAGTTTCAAAACTACCCAGCTCTACAGAGTAGGAAACTTCCTGATCCTATGTTCACTAAGCTGAAACATCTTGAAAAGATGAACCTGGGATGCGTGGTTGCTAGTGTTAATAAAAAAAAAAAAGCTGTTTACATATTCTGGTGCTCAGTGCTACTTGGCTACTACCTTATTGTGTAATTTCTGTTTACTGACAGAAAGTATTTGTTAATATATATTAATCTATGCACATTTCTGCTATCCCACAATGAGTTGCAAGTTAGCAACATGGATTTATGTTCTATTTGGTTATGCAACAGCTTTTCTTAGGTCTCTCAGATAGTTTCACGTTGTTTATGGTGCTCACATATTATATAAGCTTTAGGCACACCATTTTTTTAATTATATTTTATAATATATTGTGTAATATTTTATATGATATAAAATATATATAAAGTGTGATATATTGTGTGACATGTTTCATAGGATCATAGGTTCATAGGTAGGTATTCGGCTATCTGCCTGAGATCATTTATAAGCCTAGCCAGAGTGTGTCGGCTTTCGCTGCCCCCTTGATTAATTAACTGATCCTCTGTCAAGCAGAGCCAATGAAGTGATCCCAGGGGTGTATTTTCTGTTACTCATCCACTCGTCAAGGTTTCTCCTGAAGCGTGTTAGTGAGGGGCTTTGCCTAATATAGTTTTAAATTTTGTTCCAAAGCATGTGTAGTCTCTGTGACAGGAATCTATCCCTCCAGCATGTTCTATTTATTGTTGTGGCGAGGTTTAGCTCACTAGAGCACGTGGCTCACAGTGACTTGGATTTCTTTAGGTGGAGCATGTCCATCAATTCTGAGTTGGACATATGCTGAGTAAGTTCAACTCCTGCTGCCCAAGCTTTCTATAAAGAAAATGGATGTATTGATTGTCTATCAATCCAGCTTGAGGAATAACAGAAATGAGGCAGTTCTTTGATTTTTATTTTTATTGTCAAACATTTCCTTTAGTGTTATTTCTACTGTACCATGATCATGAATGTGCTGATTACAGTTCCATGGGTCATGGCAAGGCACAGGTCCCCCATATGTGTTGCATATCTACCACATTTATTAAACAGTACACTGCCACAATTTTGAAATATATATATATATATATATATATATATATATATATATATATATATATATATATATATATATATATATATATATATATATATATATATATATATATATATATATATATATATATATATATATATATAAAGTATCATAATCTGTGTTTGCTGACAACTTGTTCTAATTTTGTGCTTGAAGTTCCAGTCTATATTTATAGTAGTTGGTGTAGCTTTTCAGATCATTTCTATGAACTTCAGATTGCAATTAAAAATAAAAAAAACAGTTGCCTAGCTCTTCATCAAGCAATTAAATGAGACACACTCTCCCTCTTTTTATTTCAGTTTCAGATTGCTCCAGGCAATTGCACACTAAGTGAGAGACAGAGCTGAGTTCATAGGTTCATAGGTTCATAGGTTCATACTAGGCTATCTGCCCAAGGGCATTTATAAGCCTAGCCCATAGTTATGTGGCTTTCGCCACCCCTTTAGTTTGAATAAAAACTATGCCTATCATTTTTCTGTGCCTCTGTCAAGCAGTGACACTGAAGTAATCCCTGGGGTATATCTGCGATCTCCCATCCATTGGTCAAGATTCCTCTTGAACAAGGCCAGCGAGGTGCTCTGCCTCACATGTACCGGGATTTTGTTCCACAGCATAGGGAGTCTCTGGGTGATGAATCTGTCCCTCCAGCACGCTTCTATTTATAACCGTGTCAAGGTTTAAGTCTCCCGCCCTTGTGGTTCTGAGGTATCTAGATTTTTTGAGGTGAAGCATATTCATCAAATCTGGGTTTGACATGGCCTTATATGTCAGGCACAGGTCACCTCTGAGCAAGCGGTATGAGACTGAATAAAGCTGGAGTTCTTTCAGTCGGGCAGCATAAGACATATTTTTGAGAGGCCTTTCAAGCTGCATCAGGTGTCTGGTCAGATACATTCTAACGGGCATTGTACTCATAGGTCTAATGAGTGATGAGTACAGGGATCTAGATGTGAATCCTTCATGATGGTTTCCTAACTACTTTAGCAACATGAGTGTCAAACGAGACTACTGTCAACTTGGGTCCCCAGATCCCTGATGACTTTTTTCAGTTTCAGTGGATTGTCACCTATATGGTAGCTAGGGGTAACCTTTTTGTTTTCCCCAATGACTATGCATTTTTGCACTAACTTCAGGCCATGGCTCTGGCACCAGTTCTGCTACAATCTGATATAGTGGAGGCTACAAGGAAAAAAGTTTTTGTGAATCCATCCCATAAGTTTCTGAGGAATCAGCTCAGTGATTCCTATTTTATTAGTTTCCAAATTCTCCTTTAATATTGTTTCTCCATTTACTGTGTTCTTAACTTCCCTGATCGAGTTGTTTGTACTCCATTTGTAAACACATAAAATATTCTGAATGGGGTCAGTGTCACTTCATGACAGTCATCTAGAGCCAAGGTTTACATCACTAGGTGGCAAACCCTGTTGTGATAGTTCTTCTTCACCTCACACTCGCACGCACACTCATAGCTATGGCCACATTACAGTGTTTAGTCCACCTACTGCATAATTTCTCTGGTAGTCATTTCATAAAACCTCCACAGAATCATTGCCACTTTCTTTTATTTTTCCCTGCATAGCAACTGCTCATCTTTTCTAGAGCAAATATCATCACCATCATCATCCTCACCCCCTTTACATACTCTATCATACACATAATCGTCACTCACTTTGTAAAAAATCCACTTTTTCAGTCCTTCACGACTAAATAAAAAATCATAAAATGTTTACAAAGCCAGAGTTATTTTATGCAAATGTACTTAATGAATCAGAACTTGGTAAATAACATTTGCATGCTTTTTAATGGACACGCAATCACAGATTGTATGCCTGTGTGTGTTGGGGGAACTGAAGTGACTTAAGTTCCACTAAGTGACATTTTTCTTCACTGATAAAGGCAGTCAGCAAATAATGCTTTTGCATTAATGCTGCACATCAAACAGTTTGCATAGTCAGCTATTCATAAGACCATTAATGCAGGAAACATTTTCCAGGTATCTATCCCGAGGTGGGTGTATCTTATTTCCTATATATTAAGGTAGACGTGTGTGCATAGATCACCAAATTGTTGGATATTTGGTTAACAGAAAAAATGAAATTATATTATCATGTTTTTTTAATAAGTGATATAAATCATGATATTCTCACATATACAGCTAAGTACCAACTTCCTTTTGGAATTATACTGAGATGACAATACAGAACATTTTTTGTTATGTTGAGGGAACAGAGACTAGGGAACAAAATCATTCTGTCCCTTATATATAACTGAGAATGTCAGACATAAGATCATAGGTTCATAGGTTCATAGGTTGGTACTAGGCTATCGGCCCTAGGGCCTATGCAAGCCTAGCCATAACAATTCCCTGAATATTTCTTCCCATAATATTTACTTCTCTGGGCCCCTGTCTAGCAGGGTGACTGACATGATCCCCAGGGTGAATTTCCTATCTCCCATCCAATAATCAAGGTTCCTATTGAAGAGGGCCAATGAGGCTCTCTGCTTGACATGTATGGGCAGTATATTCCAGAGTATGGGGAGTCTCTGGGTCAGGAACCTATCCCTTCAGCATATTTTGTTAATTGTGATGACAAGATTTAGATCCCTGCAGCATGTGGCTCTGAGGAATTGGGATTTCTTTAAGTGGAGCATGTCCAACAGCTCAGGGTTTGACATGGCCTTGTATGTTAAGCAGAGATCACCTCTGAGTAGACGATATGCCACAAAGTATAGCTGGAGTTTTTTAGACGGTCAGCATATGGCATCTGCTTTAGGCCTGTGATTCTTTTAGTGATATATTTCGGTGGTCTTTCCAGCTGTTGCAGATGTCTTGTGAGGTACATACCAAATGGAGCATTATACTCTTTAATGGGTCTAACGAGGGATGAGTATAGTGGGACAATGACCTCCTTTTTTCTGGATGAAAAGCCCTTACTGATGAGGTGTGCCACATAGAAGGATATCCTGACTGTTGTGATGATGTGGTTATCGAAAGTGAGACCACTGTCCACCTGTGTCCCTAAGTCTCTCATCACATTTTTGATGTTTAGTGTCCTGCCACCTATGTGGTAATTCATGGTAATTCATATTCCAAAGGGGATAACTATACATTTCTTGGCATTAAGCTTGAGCCCATGGCTCTGGCACCAGGCATCTGTTTCTGTAAGGCCCTTTTGTAGAATATCCACATCATTTGGGGATTCAATAATGGCTCCCAGTTTGCAGTCATCTGCAAACTTTGTTAGCCGGAGTCCTTTAGTGTTGGCCTGTACTTCAGAGAAGTAGATGCCAAACAAGAGTGGTCCCAGGACTGAACCCTGAGGTACTCGTCTGGAGCTGGATTTGGAGTCGGCTACTTTTACAGTCTGGGTTCTGTCAGTAAGCCAGTTGGCAACCCATCGAGTGATGTAGGGATTTATGCCCAGCTTAGTAAGTTTATCTATGATTCCAGAGTGGGGGGTGGTGTTGATGGTGTCAAGAAGTGGTATTTTGAAAACACAAAATCATTAATTCATAGGCTGACCAGAACCTAATGCTACTTGGAGAAATGCATCTTATATAAAGGATGAAAATAATCTGAAACATAAATAGCATTCTCAAAAAAAAAAAAAAACACAAAAAAAAAAATGTGTGGGCTACAATTAGTGTTCCTTTTAGTGTGCAATTATTTTCAAGTATTTAGCAGATAACACTATGAATGTAAGCAATTGCAATTTATTTTGTGTTGACCAATGTAATTTTTTTCCTAATAGTGTCTAAATTAGCTGTTAAGGACTTTCTTTTGAAGACCAAGATATTATCACAACAATGTATACTATAATGTTTACATGACTACAGAGTATAAAATCTGTACCTGAGATTTTTTTTTTATTATGTTGCTGACCCCTTTTCACTTATGATCTGGATTCAGAGAGCATAATATATGCAAAAAAATTACAGTTACAAATACAAATACACAGTCTGAGGCAAGCAGTATAACAGAGTTGCTGGAAATAAAACTTAGAGGCATTTAAATAATGACATATGCCCTATTTACATTATTTGTATCTTGGAGTAGTCCTACACTTATATGAATGTGTTGCACATTACAAATAAGGCAAATGAGAGTATGTTGAATATTACCCAGAGCCCCATGTGATGAATGGTATACTAGTCCATGATGATAGACAAGGAGTTAACTGATTTGTTAGGGCACCCTATAACTCCTGAATATAGGTCTGTCTTTGTTCTTTTGTAATCAAGGTGGCACTTGTATAATTATCAACATATTTTACCCCATAAGGTATAATATGTTCCATCTTTAGTCCTTACTATTATAATGATATTGGCCATCAAATCTCACTACTACTGATGTAAGTGCATAGCATACTACTGTTGTAGAATTTAAACGGAACTAATAGAAACAACTAGTAACATATATATATATATATATATATATATATACATATATATATATATATATATATATATATATATATATATACATATATATATATATATATATATATTTCTGGAACATGTTCTTTTGCAACACCCAGTACATGAAGGGGATCTTAACAGCTGCCTAAATCTATACCACTCCGAAGTTCAAGATATACATTTTATATTTGGTACCTCTCACCTCCTGCGAGATAGTAGTTAGTAGAAATGTTCAAAAAGATTACTTTCAGTTTATATTATTTTTTTTCTTTACGCATGACAATTTGCAATCTCCCCAAGCAATTCACTTCTTACACATTCATGACAAAACAATTGTGCATCACTATTCACTTTAGAAAATGTACTTCATGCAAAAAAGTGCATAATATAATTTATTATATTATGTACTATGCTCACAGCATAGTACATAATATAATTTAATATATTTTGGCACTATGCTGTGAGCATTAGTTGAAAATATATTACTTTCCTGTATACTGTATAACTTCATGTTTTCTTGTTCATTACTGACTTGGAGTTTTTGGCTTGGGACTCACCTGAAAATGGAACCCAAACGTTTGAGTTTCTTCTTTAACTGTAACCCATTTAGCACATGTAAGTTAATATAGATATGTAAAAATTATGCTATCATGACAGTCTACAGAACACTTCTGGTCTGGCCCTGTAATTGAAATTGATAAAGTAATGGGTATCATTAACTTCAGCAAAATTCAGGACTGAATTATTAATCTGAGTGCCGGAGGATCCAAATGAAGAAGAAGTGGGCCTGCATCTTCTTCCTGAGTAGGACATGTGAAGTACACATCCTGGGTTACACATTCATGCTACATTCCTTGATGCAGAATGAACACCAAATGGTTATCATCTGCTGACAACGATGGGGTACGACTATCTGATTGCTCTTTGCACTCATGGAAGAGAATCCTTCACACCTGCCCAGTTTAATCCCATATATATATTGGGTGCTATTAGGCATGTCTGAATAGAAAGACTAGGGCTCAAAGAGAAATGATGCAGATGGCCATTATAATAATGTCCACACCACAGACTTGTGCAGTGGTAGTAAATATATGACTGGTCTGAGAGAGACAAAAAAAGGCTAACACACAAAAAGGTTCAAACTTTGTAATGTATCATTATTTACAAGCTACCAAAGAAATTTATAGGAAAGAGTGTGGGAGGGAGGCCTAATGGTTAAGGTATTTGCCTTACAAACACAAGGTGCAGGGTTTGAGTCCCACAAGGGATAATTGTCTAGGCATACAAGGGCAGTTAGCCTAGTATTAACCTATGAAAGGAAATTGAAGAAGTAGCAAAAAAAGTAAGTAATGAAGGCAGAACGTTTCAGTGAAGCCTTACATCAGGCTTGTACTTAATATAAAACTAGTAACATCAATATATGCTTTGTTGATGGGATTTAGGATTGTCTAGTGCAAATATATATTGGAGGTCCTCAGAAGATTAGTACATTTAGGACCTAACCCACTGTACTTATGTCTGAGCACACCTACATACAGACAATGACATATACACATACACATGCAAAAAATGTGGGCACACACCACACGCACATACACGCAATAATATCTTTAAATAATCTCACATAGGCATCTTATCTCAACAGTAGACACTGTAATTAAAATTATTTTTTATTTTGAAGCTATACAAGAAGTTTGTATAATAATATAATGAAATGAAAAATAACATGAAAAATCTCATTATCAGACACAGAGTACTACTATTTGAGGTCTAAATGCAAACTTGTTTTTTCTATAGGACATAAAAGTGCTTTACAAAACTAGCATTACTGCGAACTACTTTATCTGAAGACTATTGCACGATTATGGTCAGCTTTTTAGAGTTAGGAATTGAGGCTTGTTTATAGTAAAGGTTTTAGGATATTAAGTGCCAAAGTGGTTAAATCTATTAGAACTAGTCTAAACAATAATGAACCTGCTAAAGCTATTAGAAACTAAAGGAGGCAATAACTTCTGCCTTTGGTGGTATGACACTAGAACTAGTCATAATGCATATGTGATGGATGTTTGGGGAGACAAATTCTTTCAGTGTGTTTAACCAGTTATTAACAATTAGAAGCAAAATATAAAATGGCATAAAATAGTGACACTTTCATGATCAGGGGTAAATAAATGCATTTTCAACAGCTATCTCATGTTCATGGATCTGTCAGTTAGGCAAGATGCCCCAACTGTAGTAATTATTTTTTCACTGATTTTTAGTGGAACTTTTCTTACCAGAATCCTATGCTGTGCACAAAGATTTTATCCTTATACCTGTTTTGTGACTACAGCTTTGAACAATGCAACATCTGAGCATGTAACTTTGCATGCCACTTTCATACTTATGAGGTGCATGCATGAGTAAATGATAAGTTCCAGAAAATAATTGTGTATGTACAAATAGAAAATGGCTTAGCTTAAATTTGTTTTGAAATTGTGACCATTGCTGTATTATGTCATCTTCTCATGACAGATATTTCTAGCGTGAGATATTTATTCATTTCTTCATTTTCTGACTATCCACTTTATCCAGTTAAGAGTCATAGGAGAGTCTGAGTGAATCGTTGTGCTTCGTGGGCACAAAGCAAAGAGCTAATTTTGGGTAAGATGTTACTTAATGTGCTTACACACGCACACACATGAACACATGCATGCACACACACACAAACACACACGCACATACACGCGCACACATACACACACACACACACACACACACACACACACACACACACACACACACACACACACACACACACACACACATAGACATACACTACACACGCACATGACCTCTCTCACACACACAAATGCTGAAACACAAATATATATGCTCCATGGCAGCATGCACATCTATGGGTAATTTATAGGATCACATATTCACCAACATCGTGTTTTCAGAATATGGCAGGAAACAAGCTGGCCCAGCAAATACATATGTAGACACAAGGAGAACATACAGACTCCACAAAGAGGAATACAAAAAGAGAGAGTCAAGTGCTATGAGGCAGCAAGTCCGATCACTGCACTACTGAACTATCTTAGAGTGTGATATTTTAAGTAGAGTTCCAAAGAGACCTGAAATAGCTTAGCCCACATAGAAAAGTTTCAGTAGTACCACTGTCTTAGTTATATTTCCTTCTTATTCACCTTGAAATACCATATGGATCTAAAAGAACCCCAAGATGCATATTCTGCCTTTAATTAGACTTTGTGTTCTTTTATAAAACTGACACATCGACCTTCCAAGATCCCTAGGCCTTTACCAACAACAACAGACAAAACAATTTTGCTATAAACTTTGCATTGTTGTCAAGCTGAGCAGCTCTGAATGGATTAGCATTTTTACTGGCACATGCCACCAGCTTCATCTTACCAATATTTCAGGCCAGCACAGAATTTTCAATCCTTTTCTTGGTACTATGAAAGCTAACTGAGCTGCATTAGAAAAAAATCATGATGATGTCATTAATACACTCTGCACTGATAGCATTCCCACAGTGCCTCCATGTGCCATTAACAAACTAGGAGATCTATAAAAAACAAAGAAAAAATCCTTGTGGCACATCAGCAGAATCCCTGAATTTAATTGTTTTGGCTTGTTCTTATTTTACAGGCTAAAATGTGCTTTTTGAAAAGCTTGGAAGTCTATCTGTTGTGTGATGTTAAATTGTCTGATTTGATGTTGAATAGGATCTGGAGCTGAGCTTTGATGATAAGTTCATTGTACAGACACAGCTGCCTTTGCTCACATCCTTGCTTACAATATCAGGCACCTAATATAATGCTTTATCTACTCCATGCCCTATCCAAACATGTTATTTGGCTGAACTCAGCCCTTTAGAGTTTAGATACACAAGAATTCAGGAAAAGTTTTTGGACATATTTTAGCAATGCAGTTGTCTTAAATTCTAAAAAGGTTGTCAGTACCCCTCCTTTATGTATTAGAAGAACAATCAGCATTTTCCACTATTGACAATTCTTTGTTTCAGAGAAGTTTCTGTTTTAAAATGCAGTTGCTTGTTCAGTGTTTGGGAGCTTGCACCCAGAAGGCAAGACGTAAAATGCAGGGGAATGTTATCAGTTCAGAGGCCATAACTTGTGGAGATTTAATAAAAGAGACATAAATTGATGTGAAGTAAACACAAGGAGCACTTTATGAAGCCTCCCCATTCTGTGCCTAAACTGACATGAATTTTATGAATATTGTTTACTTCTTCATTTAAGTTTTTTCTTTTATCAGCAAACAATGATTGTGGCACTAAGGATAAATGATTCACTTAAAACACAGAAATATGTCCAAAAAAACATAAAAGTGACTCAAGCAATGACGCAGTATAAAACACTTTTATTAAAATTACCACATAAGTGCTTTCACAGATGAGACACTGCTTCATCAGATGTTCAAAGGTTTTAACTCATATGTATCTTTAAGTAATACAAAGCATTAGACCAACCACCAATCAGAAAAATTCCCTCCAAATACATTATTCTCTCCATTGACATTTAAAGTGATAGCACAAGATATTCTGTATATGTATAGTGTATCAAGTCATACAATCTTATTTATACAAATGACTAAATTTTAAGAGGGGTTTAAGCAGTACCTTCTCATTGAGGCCCAAACCGGCATCAGCCTGTAATCTCATTATCCATTTTGCTTCAGATACCTCGGTTTTATTCTCTATACCCCCCCCCATAACCAGCTGTTACTTTCTCCATAACTAAAATTTTAAATGTATGTGTGTGCCCAGAAATATGTATGTGCTTACCTAATGCATTATTATTAAGGTATCCTTTTTTTATATCATATATATGCTCTCGTATTCTTTCTCTGAAATGTCTGTTGGTCTTGTCTACATAAAACATTCTGCAAGAGCAAACCTCTAAATAAACCACATCAGATGTGTCACAACTAGCTGCTGTATTAAATTTAAAAACTTTATTAAAACTTGAGTGAATGAATTTCCCAGTGGAATCAATATATCTGCAAAAGCTGCATTTCTTGCAAGGAACTGTAACCCCTTCCCCTCATTGATCTGTGTTCAAATCTTTAGGATAGCAAAGCATACATTTCAAATTTCTCTTATTCTTAATAGAGACTTTAGGTTTGTCTCCTACAATATTCTTAATGTTCAAGTCACTAGTTAGTAGAGGCCAGTCTTTCTTGACAACATCTGTTATAACATTAGTGTTATTCCCAAAAAACATGGGCATGTGTACAGTATCACAGGTGGTCTTGACAGAAATATTTGTGGATTACACCTCCTGGGAGAAGTATGGTCTTGTTGTAGTATGTCTATGGGCATTAATATCTGAGAGTTACCCTTCTATATCTTGGTTCTTATAGCCCCATTCCCTCAATCTAACTTTTAAGTAATTTAAATCAGCCTCAAATTTTCCATCATCAGGATTAAGCCTCAGCATTCTGTACCCTTGCCCTTTTACAATGTTCTTAAAGATGTGATTGGGATGGATACTGGTCCTATACAATAAATTATTTCTATGACATCCTTTTCTATAAATTGTAGTGAAAACTGTGTTATCAGCTTTTTCGTAAACTTTTACATCAAGAAAATCACTCCATGAGGTATTCATGTCAAACCTCAGGAAGGATGTACTTCAATTTAGGTGGTCAAAAAAATCAGGTATTTCCTATAAGTCTCAACAAAGATGCAAATCGGCTTTCTCAGGGGCTATAAGAACCGAGATATAGAAGGGTCACTCTCAGATATTAATGTCCATAGACATACTACAGCAAGACCATACTTCGCCCAGGAGGTGTCACCCACAAATATTTCTGTCAAGCCCAACTGTGATATGGTATGCATGCCCATGTGTTTTGGGAATGACACTAATATTATAACAGATGTCATCAAGAAAAACTGGCCTATACTAACTAGTAACTTGATCATTAAGAATATTGTAGGAGAGAAACCTAAATTGTCTTTTAACAATAAGAGAAATTTGAAACGTATGCTTCCCTATCCTAAAGATGTGAACACAGATCAACAGAGGGGGGTTACGGTTCATTGCAAGGAATGCGGCTTTTGCAGATATATTGATCCCACTGGGGAATTCATTCACCCAAGTTTTAATAAAGTTTTTAAATTTAATACAGCAGCTAGTTGTGACACAACTGATGTGGTTTATTTAGAGGTTTGCTCTTGCAGAATGTTTTATGTAGGGAAGACCAACAAACATTTCAGAGATAGAATAAAAGAACATGCATATATGGTATAAGGAAAGGACACCTTAATAATCCATTAGCTAAGCACATACATATTTCTGGGCACACACATACATTTAAGTTTTTAGTTATGGAGAAAGTAACAGCTGGTTACTGGGAGGGGGGTATAGAGAATAAAACCGAGGTATCTGAAGCAAAATGGATAATCAGACTATGGGCTGATGCTGGTTTTGGCCTCAGTGACAAGGTACTGCTTAAACCCCTCTTGAAAGATAGACCTTTCTATAAATAAGATTGTATGACTTGATACACTATACATATACAGAATATCTTATGCTACCACTTTAAATGTCAATGGAAAGAACAATATATTCGGAGGGAATTTTTCTGATTGGTGGTTGTTCTAATGCTTTGTATTACTTAAAGCATACATATGAGTTAAAACCTCTGAACATCTAATGACGCAGTGTCTCAACTGTGAAAGCACTCATGTGGTAATTATAATAAGTTTTTATACCGTCTCATTGTTTTTTTCTTTTATACCATATAGAATAGGAGATCATATTTTCTAATTCCTTTTAGCAGAATTATTTTAGAGTGACTGATCAACTCAGGATAGGACTATGCATGTGAAACATGGGTGGCAGGTTTGCGTCCCTGGGCCTTACGCATTACACTGCACTACCTTCATGTCTACAAGTAAATGTAATAATAAATCACTATGCTAGAAATATTAAATGTTGGAATCTCTTACCTGTAGACTTATAATTTTGTAAGCTAAGCTTGTTCTTTTATCAGTGAGCATCTAATATGTCTAATATAATTTATTGAAGATCCATGCTATCATATGTAATGCTTATAAGTTTACTAAGGAGCAAACTGAATCTACAAACTTTTATTTAGGGTGAAGAAACATAAGTAACCTTAAATGTAACAATATTTGTATTACTTCTTCAAGCAAGAGAAGTCAGTCTGCTTTATATCTAACAATTTGGATCTTTAGACATGAACCTGGCACATCATTAGTTTTACAGACCATTTCCCAAAATCAAAAAAGTGACACTTTAATTATATGCAGATAAGGGTCATGTCATTTAATCTGCATTTAAGGTGGCTATTTTTTTTTTGTTGTTCTTTTTTTAATTAATTATTTTTGCCTACTGGTAAATAGCTTGCTATTTTCATGTCTCACTAGGTAAACATCTAGTTTAATTACTAGCTACCATTGCTTGAATGCCATTCTGCAAGGCGCTTCAGTGAAGCCTGGGTGATATCCTCAGAAGTGTCTGTCAAATGTACAATAATGACCTGAGAAAAATAATAAATGCCTAAGAAATCTACTGGGTTCTACAGCACTTTTTAATCAGATGTTGGCATAGTTCATGAGCTTTTAGACAACTGAAGAATGAACAGATCATCAAAACCAGCTAAGGAGTTCCTATTAGCAAGGTTTAGACATTAATATGTGACAAAAATTCTAATGTCATGTTATCTCAAAGCTGCTGAGGGAGTATAGCCTACCATACTGTTCTGCATCACCTTAGTATATGATACCCGGGTTGATGTTCATAGGTTCATAGGTAGGCACTAGGCTATAAGCCCAAGGGCCTACATAAGCCTAGCCAACAAGGTTCCCTGGCTTATGCCACCCAAGAAAGTTATTTTCCTCTGCCACTGTCGAAGTGATCCCAGGGGTGTATTTCCTATGTCCCATCCACTCATCAAGATTTTTCTTGAAGAGTGCTAATGAAGAACTTTGCTTGACATAGATGGGTAGCCTGTTCCAGAGTATGGGAAGTCTCTGTGACAGGAATCTATCCCTTCAGCATGTCCTGTTTATTGTGGTGACAAGGTTTAGGTCCCTAGAGCATGTAGCTCAGAGGGATTTGGATTTCTTTAGGTGTAGCATGTCCAACAGCTCTGGGTTTGACATAACTTTATATGTTAGGCAGAGATCACCTCGGAGTAGGCAATATGCTATGGAGTAAAGCTGGAGTTTTTTGAGGCGGTCAGTGTGTGTAGGGCATTTGTTTGAGGCCATTAATCCTCTTTGTGAGGTACTTCTGTGGCCTTTCCAGCTGCTGCAGATGTCTTGTGTGGTACATTCCAAAAGGGGCATTGTACTCTATAATGGGTCTAATGAGTGTCGAGTAGAGGGGAACAATGACCTCTTTTTTCCTGGATGAGAACCCTTTTATGATGAGGTGTGCCATGTAGAAGGACTTCCTGACTACTGTGGCGATGTGACTATCAAAGGAAGACTAATGTCCACCTGGGGTCCCAAGGTCTCATCACACATTCGGTGTTATGTAGGTTGCTGCCTATGTGGTAGTTCCTGGGTACAGAGTTTTTACCAAAGGGGATGACACTGCACTTTTTGGCATTGAGCTTGAGGCCATGACTCTGACACCAGGCATCTGTCTCAGTGAGGCCCTTCTGTAGGATGTCCACATCATTTGGGGACTTGACTATGGCTCCTAGTTTGCTGTCACCTGCGAACTTCATTAGCCAGAGTCCTTCTGTGTTAGCCTGTACTTCAGAGAGGTAGATACCAAACAAGAGCCGTCCCAGGACGGAACCCTGTGGTACTCCACTTGTCACTGCTTTTAGGTCAGATTTGGAGTCTGCAACTTTTACAGTGTGGGTTCTGTCAGTGAGGCAGTTGGCAACCCATCTTGTGACGTAGGGATTTATTCCTAGTTTAGTGGGTTTAGCTATAATTCCAGAATGGGGGATGGTGTTGAAAGCCTTGGCAAGGTCAAGATAGGCTGTGTGAACCACCTTACCCTCATCTATGGCTTTGGTAACTGTCTCAAAGTCAATCAGGTTCAGGAGGCATGATCTGCCTTTCACTAACCCGAAATGGGTGGGATCTGTATAATGGTTAAGGTGTTTACATTGCAATCAGAAATTACAGGGTTTGATTCTCACCCTTTAAGGAAGTTTGTCTTTTCTTAAAATGGCCCACAAAGTAGCTAGCTTGGTACTTACCTATGAACTTGTAGAAAGGTGCATTGTCTAGAAGTTTGTTTTTTTTTCAATTCTGGGCTTGATTCAGTTAACCAGCCTATTTGCAGCTGGTTGCAAAACTGTCTGGCATCAATTATGGGATGCAGTTCATATTAAATATGACCCTATGGATCAAGAGGTTTGAATACATAAAGCAATACTTTGAAGCCCCCAATTGATTAGAATACAGTGAATGGATTAAATGAGGTCTACAGC
Source organism: Protopterus annectens (assembly GCF_019279795.1). Lineage (NCBI taxonomy): Eukaryota > Metazoa > Chordata > Ceratodontiformes > Protopteridae > Protopterus > Protopterus annectens. Next base: position 1,082,248,034 of record NC_056729.1, read on the forward strand.
CTCTCTTATAATCTAAAAATTAGAATCTACTTCTGTTTTTTAAACCAAAAATGATAACTGGTGAACATCTCCATGCTCAATTTATGCCCCCTAGCAGGTAGGAGATATACCTGAACCTGGATAAATTCAAATGTGCTTCAGAATGTAAGACAGGCTTCTTCTTTCGGCTTTTCCCAGTTAGGGATTGCTGCAGTGGATCACCTGTCTGCTCATGATTGGCAATGGAGTTTTACAGTGTTGAGTTGCCAGCCCAGTGCCCAACCTTCTACAGAAGGCACACACACACACTCCCACCAATTTAGAGTGCCCAATCCACCTACAGCATGTCTTTGGGAGGAAACCGGAGCACCTAGAGGAAACCCATGCTACCACAGGGAGGACATGCAGACTCTGCACAGAAGGCACCCCAGATGAAGATTGAACCAGAGAACTTCTTGCTGTGAGGCAGCAACATTAACCGCTGCACCACCGCAGCCGCCATCAGAATGTAAGACAGTAACACAATCAGAATTTGTTTTTTTTTAATCTGCACTTATGTCAGTAGAGATTGGTACATATTTTATTTGTTGTGCAAATTTAGAGTTGGAGTGTTGAATGAAAGGAAGACTGAATAGAGTTCCTCTGCATTGTTCTTTTTACTTGTAGAGCCTGGACACACTATTGTATTTTTTGTCTATTTGTGGTTTTCTTTGAAAAAAAAAGAAAAAGAAGAATTAACTTTAGTTGGTACATTTGCACTGTAATAAATGCCAGATCTATAGATCATGAGAAAATATATTACCAGCCACAGAAGATATATATAAAATAAAAACACATTACTGCAGAAAAAAGAAGAAAGAAGATACAGAAAAAGTCAAGCTCTTGCATGCCATTTTGGCCTATAATCACTATTTGTAAATGGTTTACATGTCAACCAAGTATAATTGCAATCATTTGGAGTACACACAATAACATTTCAGGAGATGGAGTAACATAAGAGTAAACAGGCTGAAGAAAAAGCAACCTTATTTGTGACAGAGGTGATAATGAAGATTATAACATAGCGGTTACTACTTTACAGATGAAAGTAAATTAGAATAGTGTGTTTTGCATTAAAAAAATCTCTACCACTCAGAAATAAAACATGCATTTTTTTTAAATTACAACTATCAGAAGCGGTACAGAAAGAATTAAAGGCTTGCTTTAGACTTCTAAAAATGAGAACATATTTTCAAGAAATCATATGCAGATCCTGAGATATATGACCCTTGTAGCTTTGAGTACTTTTAAGACATCAAAATAGATAATACATTATAATTTACATATCCAAATAAAAATATAATACATTTCAAGCAGTACCTTTCTATATAGAAAAGCTATGAGCAGCTTTAACTGTGCACTTTACTGAATAAACTATGCAGCATACAATTATGTTTGAATTACCTCCGTCTCTTACCAAAATAAAACTTCTCTGTAATGTTGATGGCAGACTTAAGACAAAAATCCTTGTAATTTAGTCAAGATATTCCATTCAGAGATGAATTCAAGCTTATGAATGCTGTACTCTAAAGTAAATCAGTAATGTGAACCTACATCTGCTATTCTGTCTTTAAAAAAGTAAAAGATAAATGGAAATAAGCAGGCTCTTAAAAGAACTATGGAAACTGATGCCCCTCCCATTTAATTGGACATAAAGTGCTCTACAAAGGAAAAAGTTAACAAAAAAGCAATGAATTATGTCCTTCCCTCCCTTCAAGGCAATGCTGAGAAACAGAAAAGTAGAGACACACCTGCATTTTTAAGTCTGCTGAAACTGATATGTTTATGAAGTATGTCTAATTGTTTATGGGCACAATTTCTGTTAGCATTTTCTGAAAAAAATGCATGCATTGTATCATGGCATATTTGTCATAAAGATTATGTTACAACAACACATTCTATCATGCTCAGAATATAATGCTTGTACATGAAGTAGTAAACATTTTTTGTTATACCAGATTACATCTGCTGATTTACTTATGGCAAAAATAAATAAATAAATGAATAAATAAATAAATAAAATATCTTCTTTTGTCCTGATACACAAAATTCTAACTAAACAGTCCCCAGGATTCACTAATCCTCCATGTAAGACTAGATTAGTCTTACACAGAAGAGCCAGTCTAAGAGTAAGATGGCAGAGTAAGAAACAAAAAAGTAGAGACACACCTGCATTTTTAATTCTGCTGAAACTGATATGTTTATGAAGTATGTCTAATTGTTTATGGGCACTTAATTTCTGTTAGCATTTTTTGAAAAAAATACATGCATTGTATCATGGCATATTTGTCATAAAGATTATGTTACAACAACACATTCTATCATGCTCAGAATATAATGCTTGTACATGAAGTAGTAAATATTTTTTGTTATACCAGATTACATCTGCTGATTTACTTATGGCAAAAATAAATAAATAAATGAATAAAGAAATAAATAAAATATCTTCTTTTGTCCTGATACACAAACTTCTAACTAAACAGTCCCCAGGATTCACTAATCCTCCATGTAAGACTAGATGAGTCTTACACGGAAGAGCCAGTCTAAGAGTAAGATGGCAGTGCGCCATGCATATTAATGAGGACGCGCTGACTCAACTCAAAGGCTAACATGGAGCATGCACGAGTGCAGGGGGCGTCGGACTGCCGAGCAGTCCAAAAATCCACGCCCCTGCAAGTCTAACACTCGGGAAATCTCTATGTACATGAGCGAGTCCGCTCAAATGTGTACATTTCCAACACTACACTCCCCCACATTCTAAATCCCTGTACAATTATAAAATGTAAAAATTTTTTTTTTTAATTATTTCCGATATAGCTGCCTGTATTTGCATGTGTCTGCGTGGGTTTACCCATTGCTTAGCTACATAGGTTCATACTAGGCTATCTGCTCTGAGGCAATTATAAGCTTAGCCCGATTCTGTATGGCTTACGCCACCCCTTGATTTGAGTATACTGTGCCCTTTTTAAGATTTAGTTTACTGTGCCTCTGTCTAATAGTGACACGGGAGTAATCCCTGGGACAAACCTACGATCCCCCATCCACCTATCGAGATTCTTCTTGAAGAGATTCAGTGAGGTGTTCTGCCTCACATGAACTGGAATTCTATTCCAGAGCGAAGGGAGCCTCTGGGTTATGAACCTGTCCCTCCAGCAAGTTCTATTTATTTCTGTGCTGAGGTTCAAGTCCCTCGAGTGTGTGGCTCTAAGGGATTTAGATTTACTGAGGTGGAGCATGTCCATTAATTCTGGATTTGATATAGCTTTGTATGTCAGGCATAGATCACCTCGAAGTAGGCGGTATGCAACTGAGTAGAGCTGGAGTTTTTTTAACCGAGCAGCATATGGCGTCTGTTTGAGACCCTTGATCCTCTTGGTGAGATACTTTTGGGGTCTTTCTAATTGCTGCAGGTGTCGGGTAAGGTACATCCCAAAAGGGGCATTGTATTCTATGATGGGCCTGATGAGGGATGAATAAAGGGGCACGATTACCTCTCTTGATCTAGATGTGAAACCCTTTGTGATGAGGAGGGCTATGTAGAAGGTCTTTCTAACCACTTTGGTAATGTGGTTTTCAAAGGAGAGATTGCTATCAACTTGGGTCCCCAGGTCCCTAATAACATTCTCTGTACTTAATGGGTTTCCGCCTATGTGGTAATTTGTGGGCACATTATTTTTGCCAAAGGGTATGACTATACTTTTTTGGCATTTAGCTTTAAACCATGGCATTGGCACCAGTTATCTGTCTCTGTGAGACCTTTTTGAAGGATGTTTGTGTCAGCTGGAGAGTTGATTATGGCGCCCAGTTTGCAGTCGTCTGCGAACTTGGTGAGCCATAGTCCTCCCACATTTGCCTGTACCTCGGAAAAGTATATACCAAACAAGAGTGGTCCCAGGACAGAGCCCTGTGGGACACCACTTGTGACTGGTTTCAGGTCTGACATGGCTCCAGCAACTCTCACTCTGTGGGTTCTGTCTTTGAGCCAGTTTGTGACCCATCTTGTGACATAGGGGTTTATATTTAAGCTGGATAGCTTATCTATGATGCCCGAGTGGGGTATTGTGTCAAATGCCTTTGTAAGGTCCAGATAGGCTGTGTGGACTACCTTCCCTTCATCTTTGGCTTTGGTGACTGTTTCAAAGAAGTCAACCTGGTTCAAAAGGCAGGATCTGCCCTTGCCAAAGCCGAACTGGGTAGGATCTAGTGTCTGTAGGTCCCCAATGTCTTTGTTTATGAGCTCCATGATGATCCTCTCCATAGCCTTGCAGACTAAGCTAGTCAGGCTTATGGGGCAATAGTTTCCAGGGTCCATAGAGGCTCCACCTTTGTGGAGTGGGACCACTGTTGCTGTACGCCATTCTGTGGGCACATATCCTGTAGTGAAGCTGAGATTGTATAGCTGTTTTATTTGAGGGATTAGTTCCTCTTGGAGTTCATGTAGGATGCAACCTGGGACGCCATCTGGTCCCATGGAAGCAGTGTTTTTTGCTTTGGAGAGGGCAGCCTTCACCTGAGCATCAGAGATGTTTGGGAGGCAGCCCTCTGCTTGGATAGATACTTGCTCTTTTGGGGGGGGGGTGGAGAAGTTTGCACTGAACCTGTCTGCCAGGATATTGGCGATGTCTGTGGGTTCAGTGTATTTTTTGTCATTTAGAATCAACTCAGAACAAGTCTGGGAGTTGCATCTAACATAACTGAAAAAAGCCTTATGATTGTCTTTGGTGTCCTGTGCAATTTTTCTCTCGAAGCTGGCCTTAGAGGATTTTATGAGGGATCGTAATTTTTTGCTAGTACTGATCAGAGATGCCTTCCCTATTAGGGATTTTGCTCTATCATGTAGTAGCTTCCTCCTTCTGTTGTACAGTTTATTTATGGCAGGGGTCCACCAGACTGGATGCCTGCCTTTGGATGATTGGGTCTTGGTTATGTTTGGGATAGCATGATCCATGCATTCCTGGAGATGTCCGTAGAATGCGTTTATATAGGATTCTGCAGTTTGGGCCGTAGTTTCCACTGGCCCTGGGGCCTTGAAGGATTCCACTTCAGTTTTGAGAAGTGAGAAGTTCACTTTTGAGAAGTTTTTCACTGTGGTTTTCTGGGCTGGGGGTGGGGTCGGGACGTGGACATCCAGTGAAATTAATTTATGGTCTGATCTTACCAATGAGGGATATACTTCTGGTGTGGAGCATAGAGTCCCCATGTTGGTAATGATCAGGTAATGATCAGGTCTAGTATGTTGTCCCCTCTTGTGGGAGTGGTGACTAGTTGTTCCATAGCATATAATTTCCAGGAACCTTTGGGCTAAGGTGCTGGGGCTTGAGTAGTGCTCCCAGTCAATGTTTGGGTAGTTGAAGTCACCCAATATAATGGTGTTTGGAGATATCTTCATGTTTTCCAATGTTTTCAGGAAAGCCGAGTGGGATTCCTGACTTTGAGAGGGTGGTCTGTAGGATGCTATAAATGGAAAAGCAGTCTTGCCCACTGTTAGTTGCACATGGATGGTCACCGATACTTCGTGCAATGCCACTAACCTGGAGGTGTGGATATCCTTGATAAATATGGAAACTCCCCCTCCTTTTGTGGTTCTTTTGGGGCCGAAAAGCATGATATGAGGTATAGCCTGGTAGTGCTGGGGTGCTCTCTGGAACCTTGAACCAGGTTTCTGTCACTGCACAGATATCGATGTTCTCCATACTGAGGAGAGCTTCGAGTGCGTGCATCTTGAGGTTAAGACTTCTGGCGTTTAGCAACATTACCCTTAGTTTCTTGTTCCTTGTGCTGTCTATGGGGGTGGGTTTGACTTTTGAGCCTTGCCTAAAAAAGGCACTATGGGGGTGGCAAGAGCCTTTGCCAATATCCAAAAGCCCAGTGGTGACAGGTGCAAGCCGTCCCTAGCGAAGCAACGTGGCTTGTCTAGCATGTCATCCCAGGCTGACAGACACTGGATCCCCTTTGAATGACACCAAAATTTTAGCCAATTGTTAAAATTGATCATTTTGTCTTTGTACTGTGGCATCATTCTAGGTGAGGGTAAGATGCTGCTCAAGGTCAGGGTCATACCAGCCTGGGATACATGATCAGAGAGCTTCTCCATGTCTCTTTTCATCTAGTCCATGGAGGTACGTCTCAGGTCATTCACAACAGCATGTACAATGACTGAGTCATATTTGTATTTGCTTTGGAGTGACCTGAGTGCTTGCATTATGTGGCGGATCCTAGCACCCAACAGGCAGCTCACCATGACCTTCTCTTTATTCAGCCTGGTGAGAGGGACATCAATGTGTCTGACAACAGAGTCACCTATTACAAGAGTATCAGGTGTGTTATTCAGCCTTAAGGGCTGTGGCTGCTTGGCACACTGACTTTGTGGGCTATGTGTTGTGCGTGTTTTGTTTTGAGGTAGCGTTTGCTTGGATGTCTGCTTTGGAGGTCTCTGTTGCTTAGGTAGATTTTTATTTAGAGCCTCCAAGTATGTTTTTGTGTATTTATGTGTTTGGTTTGCTGATGTGGTGGGACTATGTGATACTGGAATTGTGTTGTGTGAGGTTACCTTCTCCTCCTGAATGGTTACACCAGTTTTGAGATGAGAGAGCTCAGCCTCCAGTTTGGCTAAATAGTTGCATCTCTCACATATATTTGAACCTGTTTGGAGGAGGAGAGGGTTGTCCATGTACATGAGACAGTTGTAACATTGCCTCAAAATTCCCAGATTCACCAGCTGGACTGGAGAGGAAACCATTGACTGACCTTTGGACATGCTAGAGTAATATAGGGAAACTGAAGTTAAGACGGACCAATAGGGGACAGGGTAATCGTAGAGAGTATAAGAGTAAGTAGTGCTTATGGTTTAATAGTGCTAACTTGTAGGATTACTTAATTGGACCAGTGAAGGGCCTTAGAATGAGAATATGGTGTTTAAATTGAGAGATAGAGTAGTTCTAAGGGAAAAAGTGAAAAGCAGACTTTGTGGAGCCAGGAATAGTTTAAACCCAATTAGGCGGTGCTGCCCACTGTTGCGCTATGCACAAAAACGTGCAAAACTGTGCAAAAGAGGGTTTTAAGAGAGGAAGATGAAGGAGTTTTGGAATTGACCCAAAATGGCCAATAAAACTACAGTTTCAAGTCAGTAACTCCCACAGGGGCAGGCAGGCTGCTCAATGTTTTTCACTGCCACTGATCAACAGAGAGACTTCCCTTTAGCCCAAGCAAAAAATGGCCTCACAGAAACTTACAAACAGTTCAAGAACAGCAAGCCTGTAACTGAACTTTTTTAAATCTCATAAAGGTGGGAAAAAAAGAAATATTTTTTTTTTGTTTTTTTTTGTTTTTTTCAGAGATAGCAGAGGTTCACAAGTATTAACAAGTTATAACAGTGCAATAAATGACCCCACACAAGAGTGCTAGGCCAAAGACAGATAAAATGCAAGTTTTGAGAAAAAAATGATTTTAAAAATAAGTGCAAACAGGAAATTCAGCAAACAGCTTTAGGTTGTGCTCTAAATACAGTTACTAATGCAGAAATCAAGTTTAACAAGCCAGAAAATGCTCAAAATAGGTGGCTATGCAGAAAAACTTAGCAAATAAACAGAGGAAAAATACTTAAAATCTCAAAAGTGGCTCCTTTCTTCTCTCAGCGTTTTCTCCTCTTGGTGGGTGCTTCACCAACAGCCAACAAGCCTGAAAAGACACCAAAACCACGAGGCAACCAGGTTTTAAGAGAGGAAGATGAAGGAGTTTTGGAATTGACCCAAAATGGCCAGTAAAACTACAGTTTCAAGTCAGCAACCACTCCCACAGGGGCAGGCAGGCTGCTCAATGTTTTTCACTGCCAATGATCAACAGAGAGACTTCCCTTTAGCCCAAGCAAAAAATGGCCTCACAGAAACTTACAAACAGTTCAAGAACAGCAAGCCTGTAACTGAACTTTTTTAAATCTCAGAAAAGTGGGAAAAAAGCAAGATTTTTTTTTGTTTTTTTTTTTTTTTCAGAGATAGCAGAGGTTCACAAGTATTAACAAGTTATAACAGTGTAGTAAATGACCCCACACAAGAGTGCTAGGCCAAAGACAGATAAAATGCAAGTTTTGAGAAAAAAACGATTTTAAAAATAAGTGCAAACAGGAAATTCAGCAAACAGCTTTAGGTTGTGCTCTAAATACAGTTACTAATGCAGAAATCAAGTTTAACAAGCCAGAAAATGCTCAAAATAGGTGGCTATGCAGAAAAACTTAGCAAATAAACAGAGGAAAAATACTTAAAATCTCAAAAGTGGCTCCTTTCCTCTCTCAGCGTTTTCTCCTCTTGGTGGGTGCTTCACCAACAGCCAACAAGCCTGAAAATATGCCAAAACCATGAGGCAACCAGGTTTTAAGAGAGGAAGATGAAGGAGTTTTGGAATTGACCCAAAATGGCCAATAAAACTACAGTTTCAAGTCAGTAACCACTCCCACAGGGGCAGGCAGGCTGCTCAATGTTTTTCACTGCCACTGATCAACAGAGAGACTTCCCTTTAGCCCAAGCAAAAAATGGCCTCACAGAAACTTACAAACCGTTCAAGAACAGCAAGCCTGTAACTGAACTTTTTTAAATCTCAGAAAAGTGGGAAAAAAGCAAGATTTTTTTTTGTTTTTTTTGTTTTTTTCAGAGATAGCAGAGGTTCACAAGTACAGTTAGCAGTTTAGACACTGAAGAGGATAATAAGAAACTTATATGCTAATTAAGTGAAATAGCGATAGCGTAGTGGTAGAGCCTTCACACGAAAATAAGGCATTCCCGGTTCAAATGCCACCACTCCCCCCGCTATTTTCTGTTGGAAATCTGTATATAAAAATAATTCCTGACATTTATCATCTAAATTTTTGTAAAAAGAATTGAAATGGCCTATGTAGTAGTGAACGAATTTTATATATATATATATATATATATATATATATATATATATATATATATATATATGAAGGTGAAATGGTTATGCATACTGATGGATGCATGAGTAACATATCTTAAGCAATGTGAAGCACTGCTAAGCAAAATTTACCAGTATTAAGCATATTTAAATGTAATTGCTCGAAACTGAGCACTGCGTTAACTAGCACAATGGCTTTGTGCAGAGCTGCGCATCGCTCAAACTAGCGCAAACAGAACATGTTTGCGCGTAGCTGTGCACCGCGCTAACTAGCACAAAGTCGGGCAACATAGAGCACAGTAGAGCAACGTGAAGCAATGTAGAGCAAAGTCGGGCAAAGTTGAGCAAAGTCGGCTAAACAGAGCCAGTCTGGCCAGTAGTAAAATAAAAAGCAATGAAAAGGCTTGAACCCAGGATACTGTGCACCATAATCACAGTACTGAACCACTAAACCATGACATCATTTCACAACCATGGACTTTGACCACACACATACATATCAATTGCTAAGCAGGTGTGCCTTTAGCAGAGTTTTTTCAAACCTGGCAGTAAATGAGGCATATTTAAGCTCCATAGGTGGGAATACTTGACTTAACTGGTTGTAGCTCCCATCTGCAGGCAGCATGGCCAGTGCTGGAGAGGGCTCTCGATTTTGAGTGCAACGTTGTGGCATTGAGGAGTCAAAAGTAATGGTTTGGCTCCTTGTCCATAATCATGAGAATAGACTCCTGCAGGGCCAGTACCAGGGTACCCAATACAAAGCGGAAGCCTGGAACCATCTAGATCATGAACTCACCAGTGCCACAGGCATCCCTTGGACTGGTGAGCAGGTCAGACACCAGCACGCAGACCTGAAGAGATGCAAGGAGAATCAACTGGACCAGTGGATCCAGGAGGTCTGTGGGATGGAAAATGCCCCAATACTGAGTAAGTAGCCAGGAATTAAGTATGTAAGAACTGATATTCTAGTCTATACTATGGATAGGTATGTCTCAATATCACTTCATTCACTCCACTGCTGCAGGTGTCCGCACTGTGAACCAGCAAGCCTATGCAGATAGGCTGCTAAGGCTGCGCCACCAGGCATGTTTGTAATCATTCTGCATGTACTGTTATATAAAATAAATGAGAGAGCATGAAAAAACATGTTTTAACACAATAAATAAATAAATAATAATTCTTTAATAATTATTCTGCGTGTACTGTTATATAAAATAAACGAGAGAGCCTCTAGAAAAGTGTTTTAAGTCTTTAATAAAGGTATAATTCCTGGAGTGTGTCTGTGTCATTTTCTTTGATATGTTGTTGTACTCTTGCATTATAGAAATAGTTTTGTTGTATTAAGCACTGTTAACCTACACTTGGGTAGGCCCATATAAAGTGGATGAAGGGAGTGCCAGTAGCTTTTAAGCATATTTACAGTCCTCAACTGTTGGTTCATGCCCAGCTTGTACAGGTTAATCTGGCACATGAGTAGCTTGTTATTGTGTTCCCCAGAAATGTCAGTGTGCTGCCTGAAATGTAGGGAGCTGTTAACATATAACTGATAATTTCACCTGAACATATCTAGATAATTATAGGAAAGTAGAGCTGTCAGTGTACCATCTCAGCAGTATTGTGTCTGAGCAACTCACAAAATATGTAGCAGTAACATCTGCATCCCGGACAGTTTGTATGTCAGATACTGCTCATAGGTTAATACTAAGCTAACTGCCCTTGCGAGCCATTTTAAGCCTAGCCAATTATCCCTCAGAGACTCAAAACCTTACCTTGTGTTTGTGTGGCCAACACTTTTAACGATAGGGCCACTCCCAAAGATCTAGCAAAACCCATTTCACAATTTAAGGACAATTGGGTAGTGTAATAATACATGTAGGGGACATATTACTGCAGTTAATAGGAATGTAGTGTAAACTAGAAGGATATATACATTGTTAATGGAGCTATCTTTTTCCACCCTACTGTATGTGCATAAAAAAAGCAATTTCACACCTCAATGGGTATGTCTAATCTCAAAACATTTGTTGGGACATATGTCCTATTGGTTTATAAATATCTGAATTTATTTCAATGCATGTGCCCTGTTCAAATACCACAATATTTGTGGCCTGTTGCCATAAATTAAACCTGCATGCTATTGTAATGTCCACTGTTGTTCTATATATGCATGTGTTATGCTTGCTGTTTAACTGTTGGAACTCTGGTGTGTTGGGTTAATGGGAATACTTCTGCATGCTGTTATAACTAATTGGGAATGCTGTTGACTGTTACTAACCCATATTTTCATTAAATCCTACAAAACATAGAACGTATAGGAAGGCCGGTACCAGTGGACCCACCTGTCCCACCTCAGCTGGCAATGGCACCTGGCACCAGCAGGTCTGGTACCCAGCCTGGGACCTCCTCCTCCATTGGCCCTGTGCCACCTTCAGGTGGAAGCACTGCAGGGGATGGAGCTTGTTCCCCCCATGCAAGCGTGGGCAGAGGAGGGCAAGCCTATCACCCTCTGAATGGTCCGGACTGTGGTGCGCAGAGAGATCGAGCGTTCTGTCACTGATCCTCTACGCCAGTTTGAGGGATGTGTGGTGTGACTCACAGGTGAGCCTGGCCCTCTTACACAGCCCCCAGCACAGCCACCCTCTGGGCTGTGAAGGTGCAGTGGTGACTGCCCATGGGTGGGGATCTCAGTTCCACTGTTGCCATCTGTAGGCTCATGGGCTTGCGATTTCCAAACATCCTTCCCCATCAATGGTGTTCACCCACCACATGTGTCATATTCCACCCCTGTATGCATCTTGTTTGTCTTGTCTGTTTACCTCCCCAAACTACCTCCTCAAATATACTTACATTCCCTACCCCACATTCCACTCTCACCTGAAAAAAAAAAAAGGGCAATCTGCTCCCAAAATAAAATACGCCCTATACATAGCTGCCCATTTTGTACACATGTCCGCTGGACACATAAAATGGAATTTAAATGGCAGTACAACATACTTTTTTGTCCTCACCCCTCTCTCAGGGGTGGAAGGTTTCATATTTCCCTCCATATTTATTGCATATGCACATCTGTTGCTGTTAAAGAAATGGGCAGCTATGGACCTTCCCTACAACCGTCCTGCACATCTCAATCTGTTTTCCCTACTGTCTTTCCCTCTTTGTGACCCTTTTTCACCACTTTCTTATCTCCCCATTTTCTTTTCTTTCAAAGAAATGAGCGCGGGGGTTAGAAGGAGTAAGCACTTTTAAGCAGTAGTTAGCGGGTTTGCACAAGTGTGCACTTGTTTGCACTTAGCTAAGCATTGATAAGCATCACGCAAACTCATGCAAACCCGCTCACAACTGCTTAAAAGTGCCTTAGTCACTCTGCATGTGAGGGCCCTTGTTCTGCTCAGCAGCAAAATAAAACACCTCTGTCAGTCTTGAGTCCTTGTACACACTACACTGCATGAAGTACCGCTAAGCCACAGTAGATATACAGCAAGTGGGTGCTGAAATAAATATATCATGCATCAGAATGAGTGAATGGAAAGGAAAAATAGGAATGTCATAGCACACAACTTGTTCTGTGGATCTTTACCAGCAGTTGTTGTGGAATTGCATTACATGACTGTGATAAGAGAAGCAGCCATTCTAGAAGGAAATAAGTTTACAGCAGCACTTTTCAACCCCCACACAGTATCACAGCAGGACAAACACTGGCTTATCTGATTAGGGCAGAGGCCATACCACCCAAATGTGCCTAATTTTCAGGGATGTTTCTGATTTTGAAAAAAAAAATTAGCTGTGTCCCTCTGAGTCCATCTGAAAAGTACTGACATTGGCCAGAAAGGTGGTGAATTACACTTAATGAATAATGACAATAAGTAAGAGTTAGACACTGCTTGTACTTCAGAAAAGGTGAATTAATCCATATGCTCTGATTCTTTCGAAGTCTCAACTTAATGGCACTAATATTTTAAAGGTGTACCTCACTTTTACCTACTTTTCCCTGAGTCTGTTCAAATATGTACCTGAGTGTTTGAGAGGCCTGGCAGAGGCAGAAACACACAGGCATATCAGTTTTTCTGCTGTTACACACTGTGCAAATAGCTTTGGAAGGAGGTCCAGAAGCATACCCTTATGTAGGAGTACAACACTGAAATACAAAAGGATGTAGCCATGTACTGGTAGCAACCAACTGTAACAATGCCATTGTTCCAGTGCTGAAAAGACCAGTGTGGTGCACAGACAAAGAATAACAGGTTAACCTCTGGCTACCATGTGGATAGGTCCACAGTTGGGAGCTACGCAGACAGACCACTTGCCTTGATAAACTAACAGGTACACAGCAACCCTTTAAGTCCAGCAAGATAAAATTTACACAATAATAAATAATGCTCTCTGTACTTCTGCACCCCTACCCAAATGTAGAATACACCTGTGTGTTCAGGGTATACCAAGGATGTAGGTAGGCATACTCTGTACTGAAATTTGTCCAGTTTTCTTGAGCAGCCTGTGCTAATGTCAACACTAAAAAAGCACAAACTGTTCAGAAGTGAGTAAATTAATATTCACAGTATAGCAGTTCACAAACAATTTGTGTGCCAAAGGAATACATCTCAATAACTAGTTTTGTATGGCAGTTAATTGTACAATTAGAAAAGAAAGTACATACTCCCATGTATCTTGGGTTAGCATTTTGAGGGGTGAGTACAATTCTACACTGACAAGTGTGTACTGGAAGCAGCAACATTCAGGTCTGACTACAACATTTAAATCACTGGCTACACCCCTGGCTTCAGATATAAGAACTATACCAACCTTCTGCCTTAAACAACGATGTCCACAGCAAACAAGCATGATCCCCATCTTGGAAAGCTGAAAGGGCCACGCCTACCTAAGTTAGCAATTTATAGCACTGGGTTGCTATGACAGTGATTACTGCAATTGCCACACAGCAGGCTTCATGCAATTAGCAAACGATGGCCACCAACTGGTGCAGGGCTATCACATGCACATGTCCAAATACCTATAAAAGCAGGCTATAATTGCTGCCAGCAAACTCAGTCACTCTATTGCAGAGACTGACAGAGAGAGAGAGAGAGACAGTGAAAAGCAAATGGAAAAAGAAAAAGAAATAATACCAACTCATACAAAGGAAAGGTATGTAACAGATATGTATTTACTGGCATGTAGTAGATGTTTTTGAAGAGTACTCTACATAATGTGAACCATTCATATGTGGCAGCAGTACGTATCAATGCACAGATGTCCTGCTTAACTACTGCCATGGACAATTCAGTGTGTACCTGTGGGCAGTGGGACATAACTGTGAAATGTGTAGCTCAGCATTAAATGTCAAACATCTGATCCATGTTATCTGTGTTCTGTACAGTAGTGTGGCCAATGGCTGTTTGGGGGATTAGCGTAAACATTTATATAAACATGGGTGTGACATTGTAACACATGCATGATAGTCATATTAAAGTGTAGCTTAGTATTGGCAACTGCTGTACCAGGCTAGTATGCTAATCTAGCATTTGGAGCTATATATACCCCCTCTAATGTTACTGTGTGTTCACGTGTGACACCTGTTCATGTTGCAGCAAGCCCAACAGTCCAGCTGTGAGGTCCAGGGACTTACAACAGTCTGGACCTTGTGTGTATATGGCACACACATATGGAGAGATATATATGTGTCGTATATATTAACATCTATATATGTGCATAGAGCAAGGGACATATTGCAACTGTTTGTGAAGGGTGGACATATATATGTTGGTGAAGGTTAGTATGCGCATATTTGCATGTAGGTTTTAGTGTGTGACAAACAAGATAGCATACAATGCTGGTATATGACATGTGGTGGCTAAATACTGTGGGTGTTTTGTTCAGTTGGCAATGTTGTAGCCAGTGAGGCCTGCTAAAGCTACCTGGGCTGTGAACACTTTCAATGCATTTCTCACAAGACTGTGCAATATTATTACATTACTGTATACCTCACATCCTTTGTATAGTTGATATTCCCACCATGAAACGTGGACTGTATATGTGCCTATATGTATATGTATATGTACGCCAATGGATGTGTATATGTATGTATATATATATATATATATATATATATATATATATATATATATATATATATATATATGCACACACAGAGAAAGAGTCATATATACTCATACACACCCACATCTACTTGTTGCAATAGATTCTATGTAAAGTTGACTGAGTGTGATGGTCAATGTGTTGGTGAATATGTCAAAGATGTGTATTTGTAGGATAGCTTAGTGGGAAGCTGTTTCTGCCATGGTATTATGGGTCCTTGCTTTGATCCCAGCAAAAGCTGTGTATGCTGTTGCTAGGTAGATAAAGTACTATGGCATACAGTCTGATGTAGTCCCTTGGTGTTAACTGGGGGGTGTCATTAGAGGCTAAAGCACTACATGTATGCTTATTGATTGGTATTGATGTTGAATCCAAATCCTGTATGTACTGTAGTACTACTTGAAGCTCTGGGCCTAAACAGAAAAGTATGGTGTATGTCCACATTGCTTGGAACCACTGTTTTGTGTGGTCCCTGTAGTCATCACATATTACATTCCTCAAGCGTAAGGTTTTGTAAGTACTGACACACAGTAATGTATGATACACATGTAAAGCTTATCTGGGTTGACATACCTTTCTGTCTTGTAATTATGTCTGATGTGTGTGGATATGCCTGTAACATGTCCTCTGTCATATGTGTGTTACAACATATAACTGCGTATCTAGCAACATTTATAGTTTACTACAGCAGTATGCCACCTATATTTACAATTGTGCACATATTTTGGCCACGGGTTTGCCATCAACAAGTTGTGTGGTATAATGGTAATACTGTAACTGGACCTTACAAACATTGCGATGGATGATATATTTCTTTATGCATTGGTTTGATCTATATCTGCTGTGGCTAGGTGGTGCATTGTGTTGCATACAGTGTGCCAGGTACTCTTGTATAGTCTTATATAGTGATTTTCTTTTGTTGCTGTGCAGAACATGGTTTATTATATAGAGCATGCCAGGCACTTTCAAGCAGTTGTGGGTTGAGCACTGATAAGTGGTTGTGAAAGTGTTTAATCTCAGTCAGCTAATAGGTTGCTATATATGGCAGTTCAGTGATATCTGTACTGTATAATGTTAAATGTGCCATACGACTTGCTCATACATATCTTTTCTATGTCTTCCAGGGATCATGGCACACCATAGAAATCCTAGCTACAGTCGTGCTGAAGATGAGATTATTACCAGCTGTATGATTCAGCACTACAGCCTACTATTCTCCAGAACCGGCCAAGACCAGCAGGAGCATACTGCAAAGTGGTAAGATGTTGTCCGGAAGCTAAACGAGGTAGGCCTGCATAACCGGACATATGAGCAGGTACGCCACCATTGCAGTGATCTACTTAGACATGTCCGTCAGCGTGCTTCTGATGTACGGAGACAACAGCTTGCAACAGGTGATGGGGTTAACATCCATCTCCCCATCACCAGAATGGAGGAGCTGCTCCTGAGCCTGGTGGCACTTGCCCAACAACAACAGCAGCAGGCATTTATCATGATGGAGGTTGGAGCCACCCAGCAAGAACACATGGAGCATGCAGGTAACATGGCATATCTGTAGACTACTGTTACCTCTATTGGTAGATCATGCATATATGAGATGTGTACTGTGTAGTTAGAAGATGTGAAGCCTGTTGTTATGCAGTACTGATCATTTGGAACATAATCTGTAGGCCTGTGAATGTAAACTGTTGTTCTACTGTAAGATTGCAAACCCACAGTAGCAATACCACAGTTGTCGCCACTGACAAACTGTCTCATATCTATGTAGGTCCCTCTGGTGTGACAGCAAGGCACTGGACAGATGCTGGTGAGTGTGTTCTATATTTATTATTGCAAATAAAAAGTGCATGTCATAGTTAAGGTGTAGGCCATGTACACATGTAACACACCTAACCATAATGCATGCTGTGCATGTTTGCTGTGAGACCACGCACATCTCACTAATGTGATTAGCTACCTGAAACACATGCAATACACAGACCATCTCAAACAAATGTGGCTACACTGTAGTGACCATTGGATAGGCAGAGTCGATACACATGCACATAACATACACAACTATGTCATACACAGAACATATTAACATGCTACACATGAAGGATTCACAAACCCTCTGTAAAGTCACACTCCAGTATCCCAAATGTCATCCACACAGCACACATGATATACCTGAGGGGTAGAGGCCTATCATGGGGCAGTGAAACACTCTGCAACACACAACACATTTATGTTAGGCAATGCTCCCTATTGGCCTCCTTACAAACCCATGTAACAACTGGCTGTGAAATGGTGAATTTAGCTATGGTAGTACAGTTCTGGTACAGCATGATAGGTTCTGGTTTGGGTCACATTTGTAGCTTTGACTGACCACATGATGCTTCATGATGATGGCTTATGGTACTACACCCCATCCAGTTATTGTAACCACAGTACTTCACATAGCTTTCATTGCTATACACCTCAATGTTGTGTGTGTGCAAACATATGCACCTCTAAACAATATGCATACCAATTGCCATTTGCACAACTGACACATATATGCCTTGTGATGCTATTGAGTGGCTAGGTCATATGACACATATTGGGTATGTGCGATGTTTAAATTTGCAGTTGTGTTTTAGCAAGCCATGTCACGGATGACACTGGCATGTCCACAATATGATCTACACTCACCATAACTACTGTACATTGGGTATGTGGACCAATGGTGTTCCATCAGTTATACATGCACCACTGATTTTGTGTATACACATCATACATGAGCTAAAACTGTGTCCACAATTATTTTCTAAAGACACAGAGGCTCTAATCAGAATTGGATATCTATGTGACACACAGATACACATCCAACCATGGTATGTAGACCTGTGAGTGATGGTGCACAGTACATTACAGTGTTTTGAATACTTGTACAGCAATGTTGTGTCCATGTATGCATTGCGTTCCAGGGGGAGGCCAATCACCGAACAAGAAAACACATGCATCAAAGCCATGTATACTGTTAGTAACAAGGACTGTCTACACTTGCACTGCATGCTGTTGAGCAACACATGTCCTGCATACTGACATGTGTGATATGACTGTTTTGCTTGTGATACTGTACCCCACCATCAACTGCTATTGAGTATGTTCTGAGATTGCTGGTGTGTGTGTGTTTGTGTGTGTGTGTGTGTGTGTGTGTGTGTGTGTGTGTGTGTGTGTGTGTGTGTGTGTGTGTGTGTGTGTGTGTGTCTGCTTTAGTGAGGAGTGTATTTGTGCGTGTGCAAGTGTGCATGTGTGCATTAGCATGTGTGAGTGTGCATCCGTGCCTGTGCATGCGTACATGTGCATGTGTGCATGTGCATGTGTGTGTGTGTGCATGTGTGCGTGTGAATGTGTGCATGTGGTCTGACATCATGTACAGGTCTTAAAGTGTGTTTCCTGTTTTCCTCTCACAGGTGCTGAGGTGGGGATGGTTCAGTGCAGCAGAGAACCTGATGTCACTGACACAGATAGTGATAATGAGAATAGGTGTGTTGAGGCACAGGCAGGCTTGTCAGGGTCTGTTGT
The DNA here is from genome assembly GCF_019279795.1 of Protopterus annectens. Lineage (NCBI taxonomy): Eukaryota > Metazoa > Chordata > Ceratodontiformes > Protopteridae > Protopterus > Protopterus annectens. Next base: position 1,082,266,598 of record NC_056729.1, read on the forward strand.
TGGGCCACGAATTGACAGTACACAAGTCTCCACCCCATCCATGCACACAGTCATGGACAGTGTACAGTTGGGACTGGCTAGGACAGTGTGGTATCTATTGCACATACATCAGGACACAGCAGCCATAGCCAGATATCTGGAACAGTACCACATAGGCAGATGCCCAGGGGTTCTCGTCAGAGCACTGCTGGTCATCATGCCCCTGGCAGACATGCCACAACTCTTACAACCACACGCATGTTCCAGGCTGTCATGGATGCTTAGGCACGTATGGAGCGGTACACCAGACAGGGACTAAGGGCACAGAGGCCTCATAACACCTCTGTAAATGACAGTATCCATGACCTAGCAGGTGCCATATGTAATTACACTGAGGTCAATGATAGACATTGGGGTGAGACATTAGATGTCCTCCACAATGTCATGTCCATGTGTCAGGACAGTACGGGACGGTTGAGATGTCGACGTGGATGTATGCCAGCATCATCGTCAGATGGCAATCGCCATGGACGTCCAAGTCATAGCCACTCCCGTAGTGCCAGTACCAGCCCCAGCAATGTTGGGGGGTTGACCTTAGACCGTCCTAGAAGACCATGTGCACGTGGCTCTGGCCAGTCCCAGCAGGGACCTGGATCCAGTGGACATATGTCAACCTCTGAGGATAGTACTTAGTCTGGATTAGTACCTGATACTGTCTGTAGCACCCCTGCCAGGCACAGGTCCCATATCCATGGCCAGAGACGGTGATCTGTAAAGCCTGCCATGTACAGTTTGTAGCTGTCCCACACATCCCCGTATATGGCAGCCACATGGTGGAACTGTGTGCATGCAGACACGCACACACATAAACCAGACACCTAGGGAAAACACATACCCACAAACATTACATCCACATTGGCCCATAACGGTACTCTTGGTCCTAACACATACACTCACACACATGTCGATTGTATGGCTCAGTGTAGGCCTCTGGCAAACCAACAACACACGCTGTGCATATGATGAAATCTGTGCCACCTCCTGTCATCTGTAACATTGATGCAGGAACATGCTAACATGGTGCTGATGCACAGGGTTACTTTATTACAGTATAGCAATGTTTTAATGTGTAGCATGTTGTCAGCAGTAAAGTGTAATGATATCCTTGAAGGTGTAGCTGAGCAGGCATGATGCATTAAAGCTCTAATTATCAATGTAGTATTGTTTACACCAGTGTTTATTACAATTGTGTATTGTCTGCCCATGTGCCACTTGGCTGATGTGTGTAGTTTTGTCAGCATGTGTTATAGAGTGGACAGTAAGTGTGGGATGTGTGCAGCACAGATTTGCAGGTGTACATTTGTGAACTTGGTTGAGGTGCACTGTCTGCATGTATGTCCATATTGGACACATGGGCAGGGTGACATGCCCTGTATTAGACAGTGTTAACACTCCATAGTTTCTATTGGTGGCCAGTATGCATTGTACTACACACATTTTGGAAAGTAAGTACATGTGTGTGTGTGACACGGTCTGACACTGTGCTGTGGGTGATACTGTTGTTACTATCTGTCATTGGTTTGCATTCTGGTAGTATACATAACCTCAACAGCCTGCCCATAAACAATTGTTAGATGATGGCTTGGCAACTGACACACAGATGTAGGACACACAGTAAAATTTGCAGCCTTCAAGTACTATTCTATGCCAGTAACAAGTGGTATTCACATGCACTCAGTCCTGGGACCACTCCTGTTTGACATATAGCTTTCTTAGGTACAAGCAAACACAGTAGGGATATGTCTAGCCACGTTTGGCAATGCATACTGTGGGCTATAATGCATTCTCCAGATGACACGCACATCCTCCAAAAGGGTATCATACAGACAGATACCTGGTGTCAAACCCATGCTGTAAAGCTATAAGCCAAATAAAGCATAGTCATACACTTTTACAAAACATAGTATCCCCAGAGTACCACATAGGTAGTAGCCCCCAAAATATGGAACAGGTACCGATCTATACATAGAGCCATGTGTTACGTCATCTCTCCTTTGATAATTACATTTCCAAAGGATTTTGGAAATCCCTCTGTGGATCACATAAGTAATAAGGGGTCTACATGCATATCTACAAAGGTTGTTGCACACCTATAATAAATAGTCATCTTTGACAGACTTTGCTGCTTTTGAACAGGTTTCAAATATACCTCAGGCATAAACCCTCACTCACACTATTCAATAGAAAACATAATGAGTGTATGTGAAACGGATGACGTAGCCCGGGGATCACTGCAGTGGCTAGGCTTGTCACAAGTACACAGATGTGACCTAAGGTCTGGAAAGCGACAGCACACTCTGGCAAAGATAACAGATGTGTTCATGGAGAAAGCAGGGTTCCCACCTATGAAATAATTGAGGTCACATGTATGTATATGTATTTGCCACACAGCTACCTGACGTGTAATGCACATACTGTTGTTATTGTGATATGTCATACAGTAGTAAAAGCAAAACCCATGGCACATTGATTAACAGTGTCACACACACACAGAGTCACCAAGTGCAGGATTCAAACCCCTACTCAACTACTTTATGACATTACAGTAATATGCATTTACAGTATGCGCTATACACATTACTAGAAGCTTTCCTTTCCACAGGTATATTTGTAGGATGGTGACATCATCAGACTTGACAAAGATGAGTATACAACTTTTAAGGTGTTTCAGTAGTCTCCAAAAATATTGCTTCTATCCAAGGTGACACACACACACAGTTGGCAAGTGCAGGATTCAACCCCCTATCTAGCTACTTTAAGATACTACAGCTGTATGCGTTTACACGATGCACTACACACATTCTTGGGAGTTCTCTTTTCCACAGGTATATTTGTAGGATGGTGACATCATCAAACTTGACAAGATGAGTATACCACTTTTAAGGTGTTTTAGTAGTGTCCAAAAAGATCGCTCTTTTCCAAGAAGACACACATACAGTTGGCAAGTGCAGGATTCAAACCCCTAGCTAACTACTTTATGATACTACAGCAGCATGCATTTACATGATGCACTACACACATTATTGGGTGCATTTTTTTCCTCAGGTATATTTGTAGGATGGTGACATCATCAGACTTGACAAAGATGAGTATACCACTTTTAAGGTGTTTCAGTAGTCTTCAAAAAGATTGCACCTCTCCAGGGAAATGCACACACTCTCATACAATTGGAAAGTACAGAATTCAAACCGCTACCTAATTACTTGATGATATTAGAGCAGTATGCATTTACACAATGTGCTATACACATCACTGGGCATTCTCTTTTCCACAGGTATATTTGTAGGATGGTGACATCATCAGACTTGACAAAGATGAGTATACCACTTTTAAGGTGTTTCAGTAGTCTTCAAAAAGGCTGCTCTGATCTAAGGAAACACACACACTCATACAGTTGGTAAATGCAAGATTCAAACCCCTACTTAACGATATTAAAACAGTACACATTTACACAGCATGCTATACCCGTAACTGGGAGATCTTGTTTCCACAGGTATATTTGTAGGATGGTGACATCATCAGACTTGACAAAGATGAGTATACCACTTTTAAGGTGTTTCAGTAGTCTTCAAAAAGGTTGCTCCTCTTCAAGGAGACACACACACACACTCATACAGTTGGCAAGTGCAGCATTTAAACCCCTACCTAACTACTTTATCATAATATAGCAATATGCATTTACACGACGCGCTATACTCATTACTGGGAGTTCTCCTTTCCACAGATATATTTGCAGGATGGTGACATCATCAGACTTGACAAAGTGGGTTACATTAGGTGACATTAGGTGGGCTACAAAGAAGGAATTTCTAAACACTTTGGCAATGTGATCATCAAAGGAGAGTTTACTATCAACCTGGGTCCCCAAGTCCATAATTACATTCTCCGTACATACTGGATTACCACCTATGTGGTAATTTGTGGGCACTTTGTTTTATCCAAAGGGGATGACTATGCATTTTTTGGCATTCTGCTTGAGGGCATTGTTTTGACACCAGGTATCTGTCTCTGTAAGACCCTTCTGGAAGATGTCTGTGTCAGCCATAGAGTTGATTATGGACCACAGTTAGCAGTCATCTGCAAACTTGGTCAGCCATACTCCTCCCATGCTTGACTGTACCTCTGAGCAGTATCTACTGAACAGGTGGGGGTCCCAGAACCAAGACCTGTGGGATGCCACTTGTGACTGGTTTAGAGTCGGACATGGCACCCTCAACTCTGACCATGTGTGTTTGATCTGTGAGCCAGTTGGCCACACATCCTGTGACATAGGGGTTAATGTTCAAGCTGGTAAGCTTTTCCATGATGCCAGAGTGGGGAATGGTGTCAAAGGACTTAGTGAGGTCCAGGTGGGCTGTGTGGACTACTTTCACCTCCATCTATGTCCTTGGTAACTGTTTAAATAAAGTCAACTAGGTTTAGGAGGCAGGATCTGCCTTTAACAAAGCCAAATTGGGTAGAGTCCAGTGTCTGGAGATTCCCAATGTCTCTGTTTATGGGTTCCATGATAATTTGCTCCATAGCTTTACAGACCAGGCTGAGTAGGCCTATCGGGCAATAGTTTCCAGGTTCTGTTGTGGCACCACCTTTGTGGAGCTGGATGACTGTTGCTGTATGACATTCTTTGGGTACATAGCCTGTGGTAAGGTTGAGTCTGGACAGTGAATGTAGGTGAGGGTGTAGTTCCTTTTGGGGATGGTGTAAGACGCAGCCTGGGACACCATCCAGTCCCATTGATGATGTGTCCTTAGCTTTGGAAAGGACTGTTTTTACCTGCATGTCCATGAAGTCTGGGGCTCTGCATTCTTCTGGGATGGACACAGGCCCTTTTGGGGGGGAGGGGGGTGAAGTTTGCACTGAACCTGTCCACCAGGATGTGGGCAATATCAGTTGGTTCAGTGTATTTTTTGCCATTTTGCAGTAGCTGACAGCATGTTTGAGAGTTGCCACCTAAATGTTTGATATAGCTAACGAAGGCTTTGTGGTTGTTATGCTTACATTCCTTGGCAATTTGTCTTTAGAAACTGGCCTTGGATTATTTTATGAGCAATCATTGTTTCTTCCTAATAATGATCAGTGATGCCTTTCCTTTTGTGAAGTTTGCTCTATCATGTGTTAGTTTCCTCCTTCTGTTGTATAGCTTATTTATGGGCAACGACCACCAGATTGGTTTCTTCTTTTTGGAGGAGTGCATCTTGGTTTTATTTGGGATGTCTCGATCCATGCATCCCTGTAGATGCTCATAGAATGCACTTGTAAATGATTCTGCAGATTGTACAGTATTATCCTATAGCAAGGGGGCTTTGGAACTTTCCACTTGAGAAGTGTGCAGTTTGCTTTTGAAAATTTCTTCGCAGTGGTTTCCTTGACTGGGGGGGGGGGGGGGATGTGGATGTCCAGTGTGATTTCTTTATGGTCTGATATTACCAGCGAGGGGTTTATCTCTGGTGTGGAACACTGGTACCCCATGTTGGTGAAGATCAGGTCCAGTATGTTGTCACCTCTAGTGGGTGTGGTGACCAGCTGTTCCAGGGCGTTTGAGTTTTTAACCTCTAGGAAGCATTGTGCAAAGGACGTTGTACACGAGTAATTCTCCCAGTCAGTGTTTTTGGGTAGTTGTAATCTCCTCATATAATGGTGTTTGGTAGGACATTTATATTTTCCAGTGTTCTCAGGAATACTGAGTGAGGTTCCTGAGATAAGGTAGGTGATCTGTAGCAGGCTACAATCTGATAAACAGCTTTGCCCAATGTTAGTTGCACTTGCATGGGTTCCAAGGCCATAAGGTAAATGGATACACCCCTTCACTTTGTATTTCACTCTGGGTTTTGGGGCCGGAGATCAGAGGGATTGTGAGTGTTTTACGTGGAGCATGTCCAACAGCTCTGTGTTTGACATAGCTTTGTATGTTAGGCAGAGATCACCTCAGAGTAGGTGATATGTGAGAGAGTACAGCTGGAGCATTTTGAGATGGTCTGTGTATGGCATGTATTTCAGACTGCTTATCCTCTTTCTGAGGTATTTCTGCAGTCTTTCCAGTTGTTGTAGATGTATTGTGAGGTACATAGCAAAAGGGGTGTTGTACTCTATTATGGATCTAGTGAGTGATGAGTAGAGGGGAACAATGTCCTCTTCTATTCTGCATGAGACACCTTTTGTGATGAGGTGTGCCACATAGAAGGATTTCCTGACTACTGTGGGGATGTGACTATCAAAGGTGTGTCCACTGTCCACCTGTGACCCAATGTCTCTTATCACACTTTCAGTGTTAAGTATACTACCACCTATGTTGTAGTTCATGGTGATTTATACCTTGTTTAGTGGGTTTATCTATAATTCCAGAGTGGAGGATGGTGTTGAAAGCGGTGGCAAGATCTACATAGGCTGTGTGAACCACCTTACTCTTGTCTACGGTTCTGGTGACTGCTTCAATGATGTCTATCAGGTTTAGGAGACATGATCTGCCTTTTACAAACCCAACATGGTTGTGGTCCAGAGTTTGGAGATAATCAATGTATTTTTTTATAAGTTATATGATGATACATTCCATGGCCTTGCAGAGCAGGCTCATCAGGCTAATGGGGCGCTAGTTCCTGGGGTCCGTGGTGACTCCCCCTTGTGTAGTGGGATAACAGTTGCTGTGCACCATTCAGCAGGCACAAAGCCTGAGGTGAGGCTATGACTGAACATGGCACGTAGGTGTGGTGCCTGTTCATTCTGTAGTTTGTTTAGAACACAGCCTGGGATGTTATCTGGTCCCATGGATGCTGTGTTCCTGGCTTTGGGGAGTGATTTTTACCTGTGCAGCCATGATGACAGCAACTTTGCAGTCTTCCATTATAGAGATGTACTCTTTCAGGGGTGAGAGGGGGGTAAAGTTAGCACTGATCCTATCTGCCAGGATGTTGGCAGTGTCAGTTGGGTCTGTATATTTAGTGCCATTGTGCTGTAACTCAGAGCATATCTGAGTATTGCCATTGATATTCTTGACATTGCTATAGAATGCTTTGTAGTTGTCTTTAGAATCAGTGTCGATTTTGTTTTCATAACTTACTTTGGAGGATTTTATAAGGGATCACAGCTTCTTACTGATTTTGACCATGGAGCTCCTCCTCTCATGGGATTTTACCCTCTTTTGCAACAGTTTCTTCCTTCTGTTGTGCAGTTTGTTTATGGCAGGGGAACACCAGATTGGCTTCCTTTTCTTGGAGGATAGCGTCTTGGCTCTGTTTGGGATAGCACGATGCATGCAGTCATGTAAGTGCTTATAAAGTGCAATTGTGAAGGATTCAGTAGTCGTAACTGTATTGTCCATCTGCATGGGTGTCCTGCGTTTAAGCACTTCTGTCTTAAGAAGCATGAAGTTGGCTTTGGAGACACTTTTTAACATGGTTTCCTTAATGGGGGTGTGGGTCCAGAATGTGGATATGTAGAGTAATTAGCTTATGGTCAGATGGGACCAATGAAGTGCTGACTTCAGGTGTGGAACACCAGTCACACAGGACAAACCAACCCCCGTAACCAACACAAATAACCACAAAGTGAGCTAAATGCTACTCATTGCCAGAAGTCTTAGCCTCCAGATGCACACACTCAAGGCACTTCTCATTATGGAGAATATTGATATCTATCCAGTAACAGAAACCTAGCTCAAGGCTCCAGACAGTACACCAGGACTACCAGGATACTACTCATTCCATACCTTCCAGCATTAGAACCTGAATCATAGCACATAGGGTGAGTATGTATCCATATTCATCAAGGATACCTACACCTCTCTCTACATGCTCTCTACAGGATAGGATATGTACCCATAGAATGTTGCACAGCAACGTTTTTCACACTCCACAGGAGTGGGGCCACAAAAACCCCTTGGCATTCATGCTCTATGAGCCTGACGAGTGTGTTCTGTAAGGCAATGGAGCCAATCATAATGGAAGTCAACAATACAGAGATTGGAAACCTTCACACAGTTTAGCACACCCAGTTTGGCTTCGTCAAATGCAGACCACGGCTCCTGTACTGGGAGGATTTCTTTGACAGTTACCCAGGCTACAGATGATTGAAATGAGCTCAACACAGCCTACCTATACCTCGCTAAGGCCTTTGACATCATTCCCCAGTCAGGTATCATAGATGAACTCACCAACCTGGCCATGAATCCATACATCACAAGATGAATTGCAAACTGGCTCACAGATAGATCCCACACATTAAGAGTTGCTGGCTACATGCCAGACTCTACACCGGTAAAGAGTGGTGTCCCCCAGGGTTCAGCCCTGGGCTCCCTCCTGTTTGGTATAGACTTCTCAAATGTCCATGCCAACACCGGAGGGTTGTGGTTGACTACGTTTGCTGGGAGCTGTAAAGTGTTTGCCATAATAGATTCCCTGGAAGACAGACATATTCTCCAGAAGAGACTCTATGAGACAGATCTGTGGTGTCAGAATCATGGCCTCAAGCTCACTGTGGAGGAACGCATAGTGATCCTCTTTGTTGAAAACAAAATACCCACAAACTACCACATAGGTGTTGCCCCCTTAAAAATGACAAGGTGATAAGGGATCTGGGGACATAAGTAGATAATCATCTTTTCTTTGACAACCATGTTACCAAAGTGATTGGGATATCCTATGTGGCCCACCTAATCAACAAAGGGTTTGCATCAGGATCCAAAGAGGTAGTGTTGGCACTCTACTCATGTCATCAGACCCATCATTGAGTACAGTGCACCATTTTGGATGTACTCGACTTAGCATATCCAGCAGCTGTAGAGACCACATAGATACCTCACCAAGAGGATTACTGGCCTCAAACAGTTGTGTTATGCAACACAACTGGTAAAACTAAATCTGTTCTTTGTTGCATACCGCCTTCTCAGAGGCACACTCTGCCTAACATACAGAGCCATGTCCAACACATAACTGCTGAACATGCTCCATCTACAGATAACAACATTGAGTCACCCTACACATTCCAGGGATATGAACCTCATCACAACAATGAATACAACATGCTGGTGGGATAGAGTACCATCCCAGACACTTGCCTTACTGTGGAACAGAGTCCCAATGTACATCATACAGAACCCGTCTCTGACACTCTTCAATTGGAACCTTGATGACTGGAAGGGAAACAGACAATTCATGCCAGGCATCACATCAGCAGGCCCACTAGAAAGGGGCTTAGGGTACTAACTATTAGAACTAGGCCTTGGGAGACTACCCAATGGTGTGGTGAAAGCTGCACATCTTGCATAGGCTGATATATGCCTTTGTGGAGATAGGTTCATAGATATGTAGTAGACTATCTGACAGGTACATATCTACAGATAGTAGATGTGTACTTCATTGTATAGTCATGTTGTACAGCAGGCACATGGACCACATACACTGTAATGCTTACAGATAGTGGTGGTTGTTATATACAGTGGGAGAGATGTGCACCTCATGTCTTTTGTGCCATTGGGATGTGTGCTGGGTGGGACAGTCCTGGATGGCTCCCTGTCATGGTCGCCCTCTTACATACATCTCTGCCCATCCATCTTTGGCTTATTATACTGTGTTACCCCCACACACACACACATATATATATATATATATATATATATATATATATATATATATATATATATATAGGTACATAGGTAAGTAATAGGCTATCTGCCTGAAGGCATATATTAGTATGGCCAGAGTGTGCAGCTATCTCCACCCATGGAGTTAGTTCCCTTAGGCCTCCGTGTAGCAGAACTGATGAAGTGATCCATGGTGTGGCAGTTCAGTTTCACATACACTCATCAACGCTCCTCTTGAAGAGTGTCAGTGAGGGACTCGGCTTAATGTAGGTTGTGAACCTGTTCCAAAGCAAGGGAAGTCTGTGAGTTAGTAATGTATCCCTCCAACATGTTCTATTTAATGTTGTGATGATGATATCCCTAGAGCATGTGGTACAGTGAACTTGGGTTTACTTCAGATAGCTCCTGTCCATCAGTTCTGCATTGGACATGGACCTGTCTTTTGGGCAGAGATCTCCTGAGTAGATAGCATGCAACAGAGTACAGATTGAGTTAAATTCAGTCTTGTTGCATGGGGCAACTGTCTGAGGCCAGTAATCCTCTTGTTGAGGTACTTCAGTGGTCTTTCCAACTGCTGAAGGTGCCTAGTCAGATTCATCGCAAGTGTGTTGTGGTACTCTCTGACGGGTATGATGACTGATGAGTAGAGGGAACCTCCTTTGACCTACATGCAAAGACCTTGGCAGTTTGTGGGAACACATAGCATGATTTTCTAACCACTTTGTGAATGTTTTTTTGGAAGTAGAGATGACTATCCACATGTGTCCATAGATCCCTTATTATCCCCTCCACATTTAGTGTGTTGGCACCTATGTGGTATTTGTATGACTGTAGCTCGAGGCCATAATTTTGACACCATATCTGTCTGACTGAGATCCTTTTTAAGGATGTCTCTGTTGTTCCAAACATCAATTATGACAACTTTTTTGCATTCATCCACAAACTTTGCTAAACATAACCCTCATGTGTTTGACTGTATTTCTGAAAAGTATACACCAGACAGGAGGGGTCCCAGGACTGAGCCATGGGGGACAGCAGATGTTACCAGCTTGAACAGGCGACCACAATTTTTACCTTGTGGGATCTATCTGTGCCCCAGTTGGCAATCGATCTGATGACATACATATTTATGCACAGGCTGTTGATTTTGTGGATACAACATGTGTCTGGGATATTAGAAAATGGCTTTTCAAGGTCTATGTGGGATGTGTGTAGCTCATTTCATTGATGTATGTCCTGGGTGACTGCCATGAAAACAGTCTAGCAGGTTTGGGAACCATGATCTGCCCATGACCAAAGCAAAATGGATAGGGTTGGGTGTTTGTAGGCCCCCAATAGCTCTGTTTATGAGTTCCATCATGATGGAGTCCATGGCCTTGCAGATCAGGCTTAATAGGCTTATAAGACAATAGTTCCTATGGTCTGTTGTGCACCAACACTTGTGGAGTGTGCCAAATGTTGCTGTAACCCATTCAACAGTTTCATATTCTGTACAGAGGGTGAGTCTCAACAGACTGTTCAGGTGCAGGGTCTGTTTGTTTTGGAGTTCACATATGATACAGCTAGGGAAACCATGTCATCCCATAGACGCCATGTTTTTAGGTTTGGAAAGAGCTGTTTAACCATTGTATATGTGATTTCTGGGTTTTCACAATCTCCAGGTATGATAATGGGCCCTTTTGTCAGTGAGAGGGGGGTAAATATGTATGAACCTGTCTGACCAGATGTTGGCAATGTCAGTCATGTACATGTATTAATTTACAGTTTGCACTGACTCATAACATATATGAGATTACTTTGATATTTATGACATAGCGAAAGAAAACTTCATGCTTCTCTACGGACTCTTTGACAATATTTTTGCCAGAACATGGATTGGATAATGTTAGGAGTGCTCATTGTTTATTGATGATACTGATTGGAGATTTATTGATCTTCTTTGAATTTTCACTTTCTTTGAACAACTTAAGTACTTGTTTTACATAGTTTGATTATGACAGGAGTCCAATATATTGTATGGGTCTGTTTTCATATAACTGTGTGCGCAAGACAGGATTGGTGAATAGTGACAAGTTTCTGGGGTAAGAACTGCAACTGCTAGATATGTGTGGCCCACTGCTGTACTCAGACATGGCCTAAGTTCATAGGTTCATAGGTTCATACTAGGCTATCTGCCCTAGGGCATTTATAAGCCTAGCCCAGAGTTTTTTGGCTTACGCCACCACTTTAGATTGAAGGATATTATGCCCATTATTTTGCTGTGCCTCTATCAAGCAGTGACACTGATGTAATCCCTGGGGTATACCTACGGTCTCCCATCCATTGGTCAAGATTTCTCTTGAACAAGGCCAGCGAGGTGCTTCGCCTCACATGTACCGGGATTTTATTCCACAGCATAGGGAGCCTCTGGGTGATGAATCTGTCCCTCCAGCACGTCCTATTTATGGCCGTGTCAAGGTTTAAGTCTCGTGCTCTTGTGGATCTGATGGACTTAGATTTTTTGAGGTGAAGCATGTTCATTAATTCCAGGTTGGACATGGCCTTGTAAGTCAGGCACAGGTAACCTCTGAGCAGGCGATAAGCGACTGAGTAGAGCTGGAGCTTCTTCAGTCGGGCAGCATAGGACATATTTTTGAGACCCTTTATCCTTTTGGTGAGGAACTTTTGGGGCCTTTCCAGTTGCTGCAGGTGTCGGGTCAGATACATTCCAAATGGGGCGTTATACTCAATCATCGGTCTGATGAGTGATGAGTACAGGGGGATGATGACTTCCCTTGACCTAGATGTGAAACCCTTCATGATCAGGTGGGCAATGTAGAAGGTCTTTCTAACTACTTTGGCTACGTGGGTGTCAAATGAAAGGTTACTATCAACCTGAGTCCCCAGGTCCCTGATAACTTCTTCTGTGCTTAGTGGATTGCCACCTATATGGTAGCTAGGGGTAACCTTGTTTTTCCCAAAGGGTATGACTATGCATTTTTTAACATTTAACTTTAGGCCATGGCTTTGGCACCAGTTATCCATTTCTATGAGACCCTTCTGAAGGATATCTGTGTCTGATGTGTTTTCAACTATGGCGCCTAGTTTGCAATCATCTGCAAACTTTGTCAGCCATAATCCTCCTGTGTTTGCCTGAACTTCTGAAAAGTAGATGCCGGACAAGAGTGGACCCAGGATGGAGCCCTGTGGGGCACCACTTGTGACAGGTTTGGAATCTGACATGGTGCCAGCAACTTTAACCCTGTGGGTTCTGTCACTTAGCCAGTTTGCAACTCATCTTGTGATGTATGGGTTTACATTTAAGCTGGTGAGTTTTTCTATGATGCCCGAGTGGGGTATCATGTCAAAGGCCTTTGCCAGGTCAAGGTAGGCTGTGTGGACTGCCTTGCTCTCATCAATGGCCTTGGTGACTGTTTCAAAAAAGTCAACCAAGTTTAAAAGGCATGATCTACCCTTGACAAAGCCAAATTGGGTTTGATCCAATGTCTGCAGGTCCCCTATGTCTTTATTTATGAGATCCATAATGATCCTCTCCATAGTTTTGCAGACCAGGCTTGTCAAGCTGATGGGACGGTAGTTTCCAGGGTCGGTGGAGGCACCACCTTTGTGCAATGGGACCACAGTAGCCGTACGCCATTCCTTGGGTACGTATCCTGAGGTGAGGCTAAGATTAAACAGCTGCCATAACTGCGGGTTTAATTCCTCAATGAGCTCATGGAGCACACAACCGGGGACACCATCTGGTCCCATGGATGCTGTGTTTTTTGCTTGGAGAGCTGTTTTTACCTGAGCATTAGAGATGTTTGGGATGCTACAATCCTCTGGTATACATATTTCTCCTTTTGGGGGGGGGGGGGGTTTGCACTGAACCTGTCAGCCAGTATGTTGGCAATGTCTGTAGATTCAGTGAACTTTACATCATTTTGAACCAGTTCTGAACATATCTGGGAGTTTCCTCCCAGGTTTCCAACATAACTAAAAAAAGCCTTGTGATTGTCTTTAGAGTCCGTGGCAATTTTTCTTTCAAAATTTGCCTTGGAGGATTTTATGAGAGATCTTAGTTTTTTACTTACTATGATCACGGGTGTCTTCCCTTTTAAGGATTTTGCTCTATCATGTAGTAGCTTCCTCCTTTTGTTGTAGAGCTTGTTTATGGCTGGGGTCCACCAGACTGGACGCCTGCCTTTGGTACAAAGAGTCTTTGTTTTGTTTGGGATTGCCTGATCCATGCAGTGCTGGAGGTGCTGGTAGAAGGCGTTTGTAAGTGATTCAGCGGTTTTAGTGGTGGTTTCCGCTGGCTCTGGGGCCTTGAAGGAGACCACACCAGTCCTAAGAAGTGTGAAGTCAGCTTTAGAGAAGTTCTTCACTGTGGTATTTTTTGACTCGGGTGGGGGCGGGATGAGGACTTCTAGAGAGATTAGTTTATGATCTGATCTCACCAATGAAGGGTATACCTCCGGTGTTGAACATTGTGACCCTATGTTCGTGATGATGAGATTCAGTATGTTGTCACCTCTTGTGGGCATGGTGACTAGTTGTTCCATGGCATTGGAGTTTATGAACTCTAGGAACCTTTGGGCTAGGGAGTTGGGGCTTGAGTAGTGATCCCAGTCTATGTTTGGATAGTTGAAATCACCTAGTATGATGGTGTTTGGGGTTACGTTTATCCCCTCCAGAGTTTTCAGGAAAGCCATGTGAGGTTCCTGAGTTTAAGAGGGTGGCCTGTAACATGCTACAAATTGTAGAGCAGTCTTGCCTATGGTTAGTTGCACCTGAATGGTCTCCGATGCATCGTGCATTTTTACCAACCTGGAAGTGAGGGTGTCTTTGATGAATATGGACACCCCTCCTCCTTTCTTGGTGTTTTCCGGATTTTGGGGCCGGAACGCATGATATAAGGTAAAACCTGCTAGTTCCAGGGTGCTCTCAGGAGCCTTGAACCAGGTTTCAGTCACAGCACAGACATCGATGTTCTCCATACTGAGAAGGGCTTTGAGTGCGTGCATCTTGAGGTTGAGACTTCTGGCGTTGAGCAGCATTACCCTTAGTTTTTTTCCTTTGTTATGTTCTAAGGTGGTAGGTTTAGAATTTGAGCCTGGCCTAAAAAAGGCACTATGGGGGTGGCAAGAGCCTTTGCCAATATCCGGAAGCCTAAGTGTTTGAGCATGCCCAGTATGACCTTTCAGTATGCTGTTGGCTGACATTTGCTTTGTTTATTTAAGTATGTGAGCATGCCCAGTATGGACATATATACTATATGTGTGTGAAAAATCAAGTTGTTTTTTACTTCAGGGCTCACCTTTGTGTTGTACATCGACAGGAAGCACGCTGTGCCTGCAGGGCTTCCATGAGTCACTTTGCATAGACTTATCAACATTTCTACATACAGGGGGGACAGCTATTATTTGTACATTTCTACCCAGGGGGCACACTTGATTGTTACTGCGGGTGGTCATAGGATGAGGGGTTCACCTGACACTTATACACATTTTCTAGGCCTGCACTGCTATGTCAGGTACTCCATTTCAGTGTGTACTGTTGCCTATCGTACTGGCTTATGGCATACTACTGTACTACAGATCTTAGCTTCCAATTTCACGTATATTAGTTTGTGACTTCATAGCCTACCCAACTCACATCACACTGCCTGGCCTGTTGTTATCTGTCTGCATAGGACTGGGGGGAAGTTACTCATATGCCTCTTCAGAGGGCATGATACAGCATTTGTTAGTGTTTGCGTTAGTCTACAATTGTCCTGCTGTGTCTGTGCCAGTGAAATGCTGTCATGGCTTAGTGGTTCAGTACTGTGACTATAGTGTACAGTATCCTGAGTTTGAGCCCTGTCACTGCTTTTTATTTTCCTGCTAGGCAGACCAGACTGCTTAAGGAACAGTAAAGCAGGTGTGAGTGTGTGTACCTGACTTTGCTCAACTTTGCCCAACCTTGCCCGACTTTGCCCAACATTGCCCAACATTGCTCAACATTGCCTGACATTGCGCTAGTTAGCGTGGTGCAGATCTCTGCGCAATTGTGTTTAAATATGCTAAATAATGGTAAAATATGCTTAGCACTGCTTTATATTGCTGAAAATAGGGCAAACATGCCTCAGGTGGTGCTGCAGGGCTGCCTATGTCGGATGCACATAGTACACTCCCTATACATGTTTGAAAACAGGTAGTGTCAAGTTAGGCATTCCTTTTATTGTATGTGCGAGTCAGAGAGAGGTGTCATTTCCAGGGCTCCTACTGAGTCAGTGTATGTGCTATGCATTGCCTCTTTGCCAAGACCAAGGCATACTGGGCATGCCTCCTTCTGCCTACTGGGGCAGGCTCAGGTTGTTCCTCCTCAGAGTCACGCTGTGCCTGTGCAGGCCATGGCAATGGTGGGGGGCTGTTTGGCCCTGCCCCATGCTGTTCCTGCTGCAGCTGTTTTCACAGGATCATATTGTGTAGCATGGCACATACCATGACAATTTGGGTACATGTAGTTGGTGGGTACTGCAAGGCTCCACCAGATGTGTCCAGGCACCGGAACCGTGACTTGAGCATCCCTTACACACGCTCAATAATGTTTCTTGTTTGTGCATGTGCCTCATTATGGAGTTGTTGTTTGGATGTGTGTGCATTTCTGATGGGTGTCATCAGCCATGGCTCCAGTGCACATCCAGTATCCCCCACTAGGTGACCATCAGGGATGTCCCCATTGACAAATCTCTGGTACAGCTGCATCAGATGCCAGATGTGGGAATCATGATAACTTCCAGGGCAGCCAGCACACACATTCATTATGATGCCCGGGGCATCGCACATGACCTGGCAGTTAATGGAGGGGAAGCCCTTGCGGTTGATGTAGACCCTACCGCGCTCACCGGGTGGTGCTTTGATGTGTATGTGCATGCAGTCTATTGAACCCACTAACTCAGGGTTTTCTGCTATTTGGTGGAAAAGATGCACATTGCTGGCCAATGCCTCACAGGAATTGGGGAAATATATGTGGGCACCTGCATGGCAGAACAAGCTTTTTAGTGAAAATGCCCATTTTTGGCTATTTTTCAGTTTTTTTCATTTTATTTAAAGCGTCGCACATTTGCGCTGTGCTGCACTGTGCCTAAACATCGGAGATCAGGGAAAAAAATGGATTTTAAGTATTTACAACATTTTCAAATGCCAGTGGCCTTATATTTGGCCATTGGAATCCTTCCTCAACTAGATGCATCCTTTATTTGGAGCTGTCATAGCTCCGTTTAGATATGTGCAGAACGGTACTCCGTTACCAACAGAGTACATTTCTGCAAATAAAACTACTCTTACACGGACAGGTTACTGTTTCCTGGATCGCAAATTTATCTCATTTGCATAGCTTTCAGCAGCAAATGAGGTAACTTGCATACCATAACACTGTCCGTGCAAGAGTAGCTTTAGAAGCTCTCATGCACACCCCTGCTGGCTGTTGCTGGATCGCTCAGCAGACATATTGGCTGTCTGTCATCTTACACTAATCTTAGACTGCATGCAAGCCTTCGTAAATCTGGCCCAGTATCATTCTATAGCTGGTGAAAATATTTATTTAAATTTTAAGTAATTTTTAAGAACAGTTTTGTCATTATTATGTTAAATCTAAAATGGCATTGGTAAACATGATGATATAAAGAAGGTGTGCTTCCCAGTAATGCTAGAAACAACTTTCAAATCCACAGACAAATTAACAGGTAGAATAAACTATGCCAACTGATTTCAAGAAGTGCAATTACAAATATAATGGTTACGTGATCTGAAGAAATTAGTGCAATGAGCCTGTATTTGAAAATTCTTATCATGAAATCTTTTAAAATGTTTAACATCAGATGTAGTGCATTGGGCACTCTGATTATGGTCCAAACTTTGGAAAAAGCCAAACCAAGTAAGTGCCAGAATGGTGTGTGATACCACCTTAATAAATGTTAAGCACCTCCAGCGAAAGTTGTTAAGATCAGGTTTGCTGACATGGCATCCAGGAACTGGTGCAGTACCCTGGATGCTGATGCCTGTGAAACCCCTATCATATCACCAGTTGGTCTCTGGAAGATACCTGTAGCTAGTATTCGTAGGCCAACACATACCTTGGTATCCACTGGGTTGGGTTCCTCTCTGTTGGTTGTGTGTGTGAGGCGTGACTGGCACAGCTCAACAATTTGCTGCAGGAAGTCTCTGTCCACTCTATAGCACTCCACTATCTCCAGCTCATGTAGCCCCTAGTAGGTTACCATGGGTCTGTACACTCTTCTCCGTCTCCTCACTGTGGGTTGCTCAGCAGCATTCACAACATCACCACCCTCAGCATCTTGCACATGTTGGTTTATGATAGCAATAGCAGCCCCTAACATTTTGTCTGACTTAAGCTTTTTAAGATTTCACTCTTTGTATACTGCAGTGTTGCAGACTTCTTGGGGAAAAACAGGGTAGATTGCTGTTTGCAGTGTTTAAAGTGCTGGGCTGGGCTGGGTTAGTCTACTGCCTGTATAATTTGCTGATTCTGATATATTTCATGTGGCAGCTCTGCTAGTTCTCCTTGGTTAACTTCCTACTACTTCTTTTCCCTCCTTTTCCCTTTCTGTTTCCACCCAGGGTAGCGCCGCGCAAACAAGCGCAAACACACGCACACGGGCGCACATGAGCACACACGCTGTGTGCCCGTTTGCAAGAAATTTCAGATATATCCATGGTGTACGCCTTTGGTTTCTTGTTTTCAGCTAGGATAACTGTAGACATGCCTCTTGCAATCCTGAGCAACTCAGAGCAAACACAAGCCACTGTGCTCCAAAAAGCTTACAGTCTTTCAGACATGCCCCCTCATGATGTCACCTATCTTCTACTCTACTACTCCCCTACTCCTACACTTACACTCTAGGGACATGGCTCACATGCCGGGGAAAATTGGGATTCACTATCCTTATCCTCATTTGCATAGGATTGCCTACTAATGCTTGGTTACATCTCTCACACTGAGCTTCCCCCCCTTAGCAACCACTACTCAGTGGCCATGTTGTTTTCAGCCTGCCATTCACCTGCATGGCATTACAAGCTTTTTAGTGAAAATGCCCATTTTTGGCTATTTTTCAGTTTTTTTTCATTTTATTTAAAGCGCCGTACATTTGCACGGTGCTGCGCTATGCTTAAACATCGGAGATCGGGGAAAAATGGATTTTAAGGATTTACAACATTTGCAAATGCCAGTGGCCTTATATTTGACCATTGGCATACTTCCTCAACTAGATGCATCCTTTATTTGGAGCTGTCATAGCTCCGTTTAGCTATTTGCAGAACGGTACTCCGTTACCAACAGAGTACATTTCTGCAAATAAAACTACTCTTACACGGACAGGTTACTGTTTCCTGGATCGCAAATTTATCTCATTTGCATAGCTTTCCGCAGCAAATGAGGTAATTTGCATACCATAACACTGTCCGTGCAAGAGTAGCTTTAGAAGCTCTCATGCACGCCCCTGCTGGCTGTTGCTGGATCGCTCGGCAGACATATTGGCTGTCTGTCATCTTACACTAATCTTAGACTCCATGCAAGCTTTCGTAAATCTGGCCCAGTATCATTCTATAGCTGGTGAAAATGTTTATTTAAATTTTAAGTAATTTTTAAGAACAGTTTTGTCATCATTATGTTAAATCTAAAATGGCATTGGTAAACATGATGATATAAAGAGGGTGTGCTTCCCAGTAATGCTAGAAACAACTTTCAAATCCACAGACAAATTAACAGGTAGAATAAACTATGCCAACTGATTTCAAGAAGTGCAATAACAAATATAATGGTTTCTTGATCTGAAGAAATTAGTGCAATGAGCCAGTATTTGAAAATTCTTATCAGGAAATCTTTTAAAATGTTTAACATCAGATGTAGTGCATGGGGCACTCTGATTATGGTCCAAACTTTGGAAAAAGCCAAACCAAGTAAGTGCCAGAATGGTGTGTGATACCACATTAATTAATGTTAAGCACCTCCAGCGAAAGTTGAAGATCAGGTCCCATGATGGGCTGGAAAATTTGCCTGTACTTTTTAGCAAATGTTAGTGGCAGAACAAAACATTTTTTTCTGCTGTTGTCCATATCATTAACATGCCCCTAACTTCCTTTAAAGACAAAAAAGACATAAAAGAAACTTACTAAAATAACAGGACGTGTATTTGCCTGCATAATCTGAGGAATCCAAATGCTGAAACTCAGATGTATGTCATTATTTAGTGACTTCAAGCCTCAGTGGTTCATCTGGAAAAAACATTTTATAAGGAAAAGACTACAAATATGAAGCAATGTTATAGATGTCCTGTGAAAATCTGAACAGTTTATCAGTATGGAGATAACTGTAATTGTATAAGACTACACTACACTACTTTTCAAATAGCTCTTGCTAAGTGTTTTTCAGCTTTGAGAACTGGGAAACATGTTTTTTTCTCCTTTAAGTAGTAATATATAGAGCAGATAAAGCTCAATGCAAAACAAAAAATAATGATCATCTGACCAAGCATTATGTGTTCTTAACATGGATGCCAAGATCCACATGGCATCCATGTCTGAAACACATAATAAGCAGGTTATGATTGGCAAGCCCCTCATAACCCTTCATATTCATCATGACCTTATCCAAACACCTGGCGGAGTTACAGAGCATCCAAATAAGTTACTGATGCCATGCACTAGACTAGAACCTCAGACATCTGATATTAGTCAGAGGCAGTACCAGCTGAAAGCTGAATATCTAAGAATGGTAGGAAGGGGTAACAATGTGGTTTGTAACTGTGATGGAAGTATTTGGTGATTGCCAAGTAAATCTCATTCCGGTAGCTTGCATTTTTTGTTTTGGGGCATCCAGTTTCGGAGTTGAAATGCAAAGGAATGCTCACATTTCTGTCACATCCTCATTCAAAAAAAAAAAAAGCATGTAAAGGAAATAATTGTTTTATATGATGGCTGTGTAGTCATTGCACCTGCATATCTTGCTGTCCGGTGCCACTCTCCTACCAACACAAATACAGTTACATACCCACAAAGTCTAAAAATTAGGTTTGGATAGTGAATTTTTCTTGGGAGAGACAGTACCTGCCAGAACAAGCAATTATAATAGGCTTGTGACCAGATAGAGTTGGCAATGAATAGGATGGATGTCAATGCAAATATTTTGAAAACAACAGCAAAAAAAATCAGCATGGAATTTTTCATGTTCAAAATAATGAAAAAAGCAAAATAAATCTTAGTACATTTTTAAAATCAGGTTCTACTTTGAAACACCAACTTCCTGAAAGTCAATGTTTCAAAAGCATAAAAAAAGCCTGAAAACCAAAAAGTTGGAAAACTCCTTTTTTCATTTTTTATTTCTAGGGGGGGGAGCAAGCATCCCGCATCCCCTAAACTTATATATACCAAACTCCAGGTTTGTATCAACTTGAAGAACAGTAAAATCTCCCTACAAAGTAAATCGCTGTCAGTGCACAATTGCAAATTACACTGTGTATTACAATATATTTACGATCCCATTCATTATTTTCTTTTGGAAAATTTTCCACTTCAGTCGCAGGGTTTGTTTTCAAAAACAAATTTGTTGGTCTTTTACAACCTCATGCTGAATGGCTATTGTGAAAGGTTCCCACCTCACTATCTCCACTTTATAGCATAAATGGAATCTTTTCCTAATGTTAGACCCCACCTCGCTCTATTCCTAAACACAATATGGACACTACCATTTCACAGCCTCTCACCAAATACTGGCTTACATTGTCTGCAAACTATTCCCAAGCACACAACATATCTTTATAGGTTCATAGGTGTGTACTAGGCTAGTGGCCCTGTAGCCTTTACAAGCCTAGCCCATAGGATAACCTTGGCATCTTGCCACCCAACCTTAGTTCCTAGTGCATCTGTCAAGTAGAGCCACTGAAGTGATCCTGGGTGAATTTTCTATTTCCCATCCACTCATCAAGATTTCTCTTGAAGAGGGCAAGTGAGGTGCTCTGTTTGGCATGTATGGGAAGTCTATTTCATAGCTCGGGCAGTCTCTTGGGTTATAAACCTGTCCCTCCAGCACATTCTGTTGATTGTGGTAATGAGGTTGAGGTCTCTGGAGTGTGTGGTGCTGAGGGATTGGGATTTCTTTAGATGTAGCATTTTTAACAGAGCTGGGTCAGACATGGCTTTGTAAGTCAAACAGAGATCAGCTCTAAGTAGATGATATGAGACAGAGAATAGTTGGAGATTTTTGAGTCTGTCCATATAGGATAAGTTTTTAAGGCCTAGGATCCTCTTTGTGAGGTACTACATGCCAAATGGGGTATTATTTTCGATGACTGGCCTAATGAGAGAAGAGTAGAGGGAGACAATGACCTGTTTCTTCCTGGATGCAAATCCCTTAGTAATGAGATGTGCCACATAGAAGGACTTTCTGACCACAGTGGCAATGTGGTGGTCAAAGGAGAGGTTGCTGTCAACCTGTATTCCCAGATCTCTTATAACACCTTCTGTGTTCAGTGGACTACCATTGATGTGGTAATTCATGGGAACTGGGTTTTTTCCCTTGGGCATTGAGCTTAAAACCATGGTTCTGACACCAGTCGTTGGTCTCAGTAAGGCCTTTCTGTAGGATGTCAACATCACTTGGGGAGTTAATAATAGCTCCCAACTTGCAATCATCTGTGAACTTTCTCAGCCAGAGTCCCTTCTTGTTGGCCTGGACTTCTGAGAAGTAGATACCAAACAGGAGAAGACCCAGGACCAAACTCTGTGGGACTCCACTCATGACTGGTCAGCAGTCTGACTTGGAGTCAGCTACTTTCACACTGTGGGTTCTATCTGTGAGCCAGTTTGCAACCAACCTAGTGATATAGAGGTTGATGCCTAGCTTAGTGAGTTTTTATCATTTTAATTATGCAAATCTGATAAAGCAGAAGCAAAAACACCAGTTCATTTAAATGTAGAAAGCCATGCTCTTCTTTTTACATATTAATTTTAACAGCTCAACCAAAAAATCCATGAGAGATTTACGATGTGAATTTTAAAAAGTTGAAATGGGCTATGTCTAATAAGCCAGAGTAGTAGTAGTATTACTGATACTTACAACATTACAAAGTTTAAAGCAAATCAATATTTTTGATCATGAAAAATTATAGGGATAAACATGAATGACTTGAAAAAGAATGTTCCCATTGGGCATAATGGATTTATTGGAAGAAATCACAATATGAACATTCCCATAGGGCAAGTTGGAATTAGGGGATCCAATCACACAAGCTGTAGGGGGTTACTCCAAATTCATCATTGAGCATTGGAATTAATTTTACTATTGGCAGATTTCCCCTGCCCTCCTCCAATGGTCTGAAAATCAGCTAACATCCTTTCACCTTCAAATCCCCCATGTTCTTTCCACACTAAAAATGAAGCTTTTAACCTTCTACTAATCATACTATTCTTAGGACTGATATAAATAATTTCTTACAACTTCTTGAATTGTTACTAAACAGCATTCATCTGCCAAAGATAGAAAACAAACACATTTTTCAAGTCATGACATGCTGTACAGTCTCCATTTATTACTTAATTGCTTACTACCACAGGATTAAAAATAAACATGTTTCAGAAATCATGGCATGCTGGACATTTCCTGGCATTAATTAATTGCTTGGTACAATGCTCTACTCTGTTTTTTCTATAGTTTTGGTTCTTGACCTAGCCAACTCCCCCTGGGCAAAAAGCATAGGTCCTCATAGTAGACATTCAATTGGGGTATCCTACAGGTATATATTGGATTTTCATTTTTACTGATCTTATAATTACCTTTAATGCTTTTCTGGTCTAAGATGTATTAAGGATGTATACAAAGAAGTAACTTGTATATTCTTATCTGCCAAGAGTGCATGACAACAATTTTTAAACTTAGGAAATTTATCACTGACTAATATGGCAAGTATATCACCAGAAATCTCCAAGTAATCTGTCACACTGTGACAGGATTTGCCAAGATGAATCTATATCAGATCAAAAATATATTTGTCCAAGCCCACCTTAAGAAAACAAAAGCACAAAATATGCTATTGTGACCAGTTTATTAACATGACCATTGCATACATCATAGTAATTAAAACAGTAAATAACCAAACATGAATTAAATGAAATAAAATTGCAATAAAAATCATTAACATTTGTAGGCAGCATGGACTGTTCATCCTCATTTCTTTGAATAGAAGGAGTGTTACATTCTTCTGCTCAGTTTGATAACACTTTACCTAATGAGGCAGTGTACCACTGCTCACCTCACTACTGACCTATTCAAGCCACCATAACTAATAATAAAGGAAGGGGGGGCAGAAGAGGGATTCAAGCCGAACCCCTCTTTCTCTGCCCTTCTAAACTCAATGGGGTACAGAGGGAAGGATTAAACAAGTCCATGCAAAAAAAAACACACCCCTACCTAATCTTAAAAACCTTAAAGCTCCTCCTCACCTCAATTCCTCTAAGTAATACTTCCTTACTACTTAACTATTTCCTACCCAACATATCCCATCTCTTCATACCTAAATTACCTAGTTATCATTAAAACCTCTACTGTCTTTCCACCCACCACTAAATAACATGCAAAAAAAGTATTTGGACAAATCCATCTGCTTGCAAACTATATTTGCTCAAACCCACCTCAAGACAAAAAACTCACCAAATGTGACATCATCACCAGTTTATTAATATGAACAACTTAGACATCACAATAATTGTAAAAGTAATAATCAAACATGAATTATATCAAATACAATTGCAACAACAGTCACTGACATTTGTAGGCAGCATGGACTGTTCACCCTCATTTCTTTGAAGATAAGCAGTTTTCCATTCCTCTGCTCACTTTGGTAATGCTTAACCTAATGAGAAAGTGTACTATCACTCACCTCAGTATTGAATTATCCAAGCCATACCACACCTCTCGACTTCTTAATGCAAAAAGTCCAGATAAAGCTTAAAATAATGGGGGAACAAAGGCCCAAAAAATAGAGCAGATTTTTAAATATTGCTTCCATAAACTTAGAAAGTTGACAGGATAACAGGATTTGTATTAGCATTAATTTTCTGAAGAATATGAAGTCTAAAACTCATATATATCATTATTTACTGACTTCAGTCCCCATTGATTTACCAGAAAACCACAAATTGTGTGAGGTACAGACCAAAATTATGAGACAATAATCTGGACATTCTAAAAAATCTGGACAGTTGACAGGTAGCCACCATAGCCATTATTAAAGGAAAGGGGGTAACAGATGACGTGCTCATTCTAACCCCTTATTACCCCTATTACTCTGCCCTTTCAAAATAACAGGGTGCAGAGGGACGGATTAAACAATTCCCATGCCAAAATACCAAAACAAACCACAAATGAAAATACCCACAAGTACAAAACTAGTAAAAACAAACAAAAAAAAAAACATCCAAAGCACTAAGCAGAGAGTTTATTCCAAAAGCGTAACAAAAATCACACGACTTCACTTACTAAGTGCTTTCACCATTACACAAGGCATCATCAGAGTAAATGAAAATCAACCACACCAAACATTAAATACACAGCAATCACATCAACATCCAATAAGAAACAGTAAAGTATACATTAATTTGAATAAATAAATAAATAAATATTAAACATTGAATATTTCCATGCACAATAACATTAAAACCATGTTGCCCAAGCTTATGTTATGAGGGATATCTTATCTAAAACGTACTTGTATTTAAACATCCACATAAACAGGCACGTAAAAATGAATGAAAAAAAATTAAAATTTTGAAAAATACAATGTAACCCACTGTTTACATTATATTCTGTTGGCCCTATCTTTTAAAATGGGTTTTAGAGAATTATATTCATTCAAACCCGGTGGGGTTGTAGCATCCAAAATTGTTTGCCATTTATATTCTAATAATACTACCTTCAACCTTTCATCCCCACCCCTCTCAAGGTGTGTCACCCTATCAATAACAAAGAAAATAAATTTCTTGAAATCAACACAGTGTGTGCTGTGCATATATAATGCATTATGCGTGTCCTTATTTTTTATGGCCCTCAGGTGTTTTGCGATCCTATCTTTTAACCTGCGAACAGTTTTGCCTATGTAGAATGCGTTGCAGCTAACACAAGTGGCAATATATACCAACTGTTGTGTGTTGCAACTACACCTACCTGGCCACCTCAAAGTCTTCATATAACTGGACACCAATACATAAGGTCCATCGTTGATGAACCTACAAAATTTACAGGTTCCACATTTGTACATCCTAGAACACTTGCAAATGGTTCTATATCCCTCCAAAATTTCTTTAATGTTTCTTCCTCTAGAATATACTATTTTGGGACTGTTCCCCAAATCATGTTTCATAGTTTCATTAAATACTGTATCCCATGCTTTTTTCGCTACATCAGCAACACCACCAGTTTGACTGTTATATTTCAATACTAATGCCTTACCGTCCAAAGTGTTGGTCTTTTGAAATATATTAGTGTCATTGCCCCTTAAAATGGGTTTATATATACTCCGTCTTTATCCAGGACTTCATTCCTGATTTTTAACAGCATCTTTAGGGGATATCCCCTATCTAAAAATAAACAAATAAGGGTATAAACTTCTTTGATACAAGTGTCATCATCACTTACAAGTCTTGAGAGTATTACCATCTGGCCCTTCACTATTCCTCTTTTTTGATGTGGGGGGTGACAACTATTATAATATAACAAAGAATTGCTATGGGATATCTTCCTAAAAATATTACTGTGTAAAGTGTTAGCAGTTTTAGTCAATTTGATGTCCAAAAAATCTCTCTTTTTCATCCCACTTGCTGGTGAATCTAAAAAAGGTTGTAGTGCTATTTAAATATTCAACAAAGGACATAGCTTCACCCTCATTGCCCTTCCAAAGTATTAGTATATCATCTAAAAAGAGGTTGTAGAGAGCAATTTTGTCATTGTATGGTGAACCAAATACTAACTCTTCCTCCCAATATAGAAGGACCAGGTTAGTAAATCCAGGGGCACACTTGGCCCCCATTGCCACACCTGAAATTTGCTGAAAAGTTTCCCCTTCAAATGTCACAAAATTGTTCTTTAACGCCATTTCCATACATGATGTCATCATGTTGATTTTAGCAGCATTTAATTTACCACTATTAACCAAACTTTGGGTGAAATATTCAACCCCTACATCTTGTGGAATTACTGTGAATAGATTAATGACATCTATAGTTAGAAAAGACCAATCAATGCTAACATTAGAAACCCTGTCAAGTCTATGGAGGCAATGCCAAGAATCTTTCAAGATGTGTGAAACCCCAGCCACTACCTTCTGGAGCCCTTCATCCACAAAAACAGCCAAGGTTTCAGTCTTTGAACCCCAAGAAGAAACTATAGCTCTAAAAGGGGGGTCTCTGATACCTTTGTGGATTTTTGGGATACCAAAAATAACAGGTGTGACTGGGTGTTCCACATTTTCAAAATACCAAAGCACACTCATACCTAACATTAAAAACTTTAAAGCCCATACCATGCCTACCTCACTTCCACTCAGTAAATCTTCCTTACCACTTAACCCTTTCATATGCAACTTATTCGATCTCCACCTTCCTAAACCGTAGTTATCATTAAAACCTCAACCACCCCTCCCCTCACTATATAACACATAGTGTCATTAGACAAATCTGTCTACTTGCGGCCATATTTGCCTCAAGCTTCAGTACAGGCACATGGCATAACAGTGAAATACCAGGTTTGACTCTGTAATAAGTGTGTATTAACCAGCTACAACAAAATTGTAACATCTGATATTTATTGCCAGCATACACATATTTAAAGTCTTGAAGCAGTGATAGCAGTGCCTGATGAATTATCTATTCTGTCTGAAGCCTGATAGGGGAAACAGCTGAAGTATAATCTGAAATAAATTGAGACCAAATAACTGAAATAAGAAAGTGCATACATTTAGCATTTTTTTCAGTATCTCAAAGAATTATGCAAAGATCCAGATATTCTAAGTAAAATATAATTTTCTGCAACAGTATAATTATAAGATGTATTCCAAAATAGTAAGTCATACCCCAGGATTCATGAATCCTCCATGTAAGACTAAAGTAGTCTTACACAGAAACGCCAGTCTAAGAGTAAGATGGCAGCACGCCATGCATATTAATGAGGGTGCGCTGCCTCAACTCAAAGGCTAACACGGAGCATGCACGAGTGCAGGGGGCGTGTTGGACTGCCGAGCAGTCCAAAAATCCACACCCCTGCAAGTCTCTCAATTGGGAAATGTCAACTGACATGAGCGAGTCTGCTCAAATGTGTACATACCCAACACTACACTCCCCCACATTCTAAACCCCAGTACAATTATAAAATGTAAAACTTTTATTTATTTATTTTTTATTATTCCCGATATAGCTGCCCGTATTTGCGCGTGTTTGCGCGGGTTTGCCCATTGCTTAGCTACAGTTAGCAGTCAAGACATCGAAGAGGATAATAAGAAACTCATATGCAAATTAAGCAAAATAGCAATAGCGTAGTGGTAGAACCTTCACACAAAGAGGAGGCATTCCCGGTTCGAGTCCCACCACTCCCCTTTTAATTTTCTGTTGGAAATCTGTATATGAAAAGAATTCCTGACATTTATCATTGAAATTTTAGTAAAAAGCATTGACAGGGTCTATGTAGTAGAGAACGAATTTTATATATATATATATATATATATATATATATATATAAGAAAGTGAAATGGTTATGCATACTGATGAATGCATAAGTAACGTATCTTAAGCAATGTGAAGCACTGCTAAGCAAAGTTTACCAGTATTAAGCACATTTCAGTATAATTGCTCATAGCTTAGCACTGCTTTAACTAGCACAATAGTTTTGCGTGGAGCTGCACATTGCACCAAGTAGCGCAAACAGAACATGTTTGCGCATAGCTGCGCACCGCGCTAACTAGCGCTACACCGGGCAACGTCGGGCAACATCGAACAATGTAGATCAATGTAGAGCAACATTGGGCAAAGTTGAGCAAAGTCAGCTAAACACAGCCACACCTCCTAGCCAGTCTGGCCAGTAGTAAAATAAAAGGCAATGACAGGCCTTGAACCTGGGATACTATGAACCATAATCACAGTACTGAACCACTAAGCCATGACAGCTTTTCATATGCATGCACTTTCAACACACACATACATATCAATAGAAGTTTACTCATTGCTAAGCAGGTGTGCTTTCAGCTGAATTTCCTCAAAACCGGCCAATCACAGATAAGTGTGGGAAATGAGGCATATTTAAACTCCATAGGCAGGAATACTTGCCATAACTGGTTGTAGCTCCCATCTGCAGTCAGCATGGCAGGTGTTGGAGAGCGCTCATGATTTCGAGTGCAACGTTGGGGCATTGATGAGTCAAAAGTAATGGTTTGGCTCCTCGTCCATAATCATGAGGAGAGACTCATGCAGGGCCAGTTCCAAGCGGAAGCCTGGAACTGTCTAGCTCATGATCTCACCAGTGCCACAGGTGTCCGTCAGACTGGTGAGCAGGTCAGACACCACTACTCAGACCTGAAGAGATGAATGGAGGACCGACTGAACCAGTGGATACAGGAGGCCCATGGGATGGAAAATGCCCCACTACTGAGTAGGTAGCCATGGAATGAAGTATGTAAGAATTGCTATTGTAGTCTATATTATGGATAGGTATGTCTCAATATCATTTCATTTAATTCACAGCTGCAAGTGTCCCTGCTGCGAATCAGCAAGCCTATGCAGATAGGCTGCTAAGGCTGCACCACCAGGCAGGTTAGTAATTATTTTGCATGTATTGTTATATACAATAAGTGAGAGAGCCTGAAAAAAAGTGTTGTAGCCCAATAATAAAGGTATAATAAGTCTTGAATAACTTTTCTGCATGTACTGTTATATAAAATAAGTGTGACAGCCTGAAAAAGAGTGTTGTAACCCATTAATAAAGGTATAATAAGTCTTGAATAATTTCACTGCATGTACTGTTATATAAAATAAGTGAGAGAGCCTGAAAAAGAGTGCTGTAACCCATTAATAAAGGTATAATACATCTTGAATAAGTCTTCTGCATGCACTGTTATATCAAATAAATGAGAGAACCTCTAGAAAAGTGTGTTATGTAATTAATAAAGGTATAATTCCTGGAGTGTGTCTGTGTCACTTTCTATGATATGTTGTTGTACTCTTGCATTATAGAAATAGTACTGCTGTATTAAGCACTGTCAACCCACACTTGGATAGGCCCATATAAAGTGGATGAAGGGAGTGCCAGTAGCTGTTAAGCATATATACAGTCCTCAACTGTTGGTTCATGGCCGGCATGTACAGGTTAATCTGGCACATGAGTAGCTTGTTATTGTGTTCCCCAGAAATGTCAGTGTGCTGCTAGAAATGAAGGGGGCTGTTAAAATATAACTGACAATGTCACCTGAACACATCTAGATATGTAGATATATAAATATAAATATAATATATAAATATGTAGCAATAACATCTGCATCCTGGACAGTTTGTATGTCAGATACAGGTCAGGTATATAAAGAACTAGCAAAACCCATTTCACAATTTAATGGACATTGCCTAGTATAATAATACATGTAGGGGATATATACCTGCAGTCAATAGGAATGTAGTTTAAACTATAAGTATATATAAGTTGTTAATGGAGGTATCTTATTACACCTACTGTATGTGCATAAACAATGCAATTCCACACCTCAATGGGTATGTCTAATCTCAAAACATTTGTTGGGACATATGTCCTATTGGTTTATAAATATCTGCATTTACTTTTATGCATGTGCCCTGTTCAAATACCACAATCTTGGTGGCCTGTTGCCACCAATTAATCCTGCTGTTGAAATGTCCACTGTTGTTCTATATATGTGCATGTGTTATGCTTGTTGTTCAACCGTTGGAACTCTGGTGTTTTGGGTTAATGGGAATACTACTGCATGCTGTTACAACTAATTTGGAATGCTGTTGGCTACCAACCCATATTGTCATTAAATCCTCCTAAACATAGAACGTATGGGAAGGCCGGTCCCAGTAGGACCCACCTGTCCCACCTCAGCTGATGATGGCACCTGGCAGCAGCAGGTCTGGTGCCCAGCCCAGGACCTCCTCCTCTGTTGGGCCTGTGCCACCTTCAGGTGGAAGCGCTGCAGGGGATGGGGCACGTCCCCCCATGCAAGTGTGGGCAGAGGAGGGCCTCCACTCACCCTCCGAACGGTCCGGGCTGTGGTGCGTAGGGAGATCCAGCGTTCTGTGACTAATCCTCTATGCCAGCTTGAGGTATGAGTGGCATGACTCACAGGTGACCCTGCCCCTCCTACGCAGCCCCAAGCACAGCCACCCTCTGGTCTGTGAAGGTGCAGTGGTGACTGCCCATGTGTGGGGATCTCAGTTCCACTGTCGCCATCTGTGGGCTCATGGGCTTGCGGTTTCCAAACATCCTTCCCCGTCAATGTTGTTCACCCCCCACATGTGTCATATTCCACCCCTGTATGTGTCTTGTTTGTCCTGTCTGTTTACCTCCCCAACCTACCTCCCCAAATATACCTACAACCCCTTAACCACATTCCACTCTCACCTGGAAAAAGATAAAAAAAGGGCAATCTGCTCCAAAAAAAATGACGTCACATACATAGCTGCCCATTTTGCACACATGCCTGCTGGACATATAAAATGCAATTTAATTGGCAGTACAACATACTTTGTTGTCCTCACCCCTCTCTCAGGGGTGGAAGGTTTCATATTTCCCTCCAAAATTATTGCATATGCACAGCTGTTGCTGTAAAAGAAATGGGCAGCTATTGTCCTTCCCTACACCCATCCTGCACATCCTGAGCTGTTTTCCCTATTGTCTTTCCCTCTTTGTGCCCCCTTTTCACCACTGTCCTATCTCCCCATTTTCTTTTCTTTCAAAGAAATGAGAGTGAGGGTTAGCGGGAGTAAGCACTTTTAAGCAGTAGTTAGCGGGTTTGCGCGAGTGTGCGCTTGTGTGTGGTTAGCTAAGCATTGCTAAGCTTCACGCAAACCCACGCACACCTGCGCAAACCTGCTTACAATTGCTTAAAAGTGCCTTAGTCACACTGCATGTGAGGGTCCTTGTTCTGCTCAGCAGCAAAATAAAACACCTCAAACCCAGGACATTCGACAGACTAGACTGCATGAAGTACCACTAAGCCACAGTAGATATACAGCAGGTTGTTGCTGAAATAGATATATCATGCATCAGAATGAGTGAATGTAAAGGAAAAATAGGAATGCCATAACACAAAACCTGTTCTGTGGAACTTTACCTGCAGTTGTTGTGGAATTGCATTACATGACTGTGATAAGAGAACCAGTCATTCTAGCAGTAAATTATGTTACAGCAGCACTTTACAACCCCCACACAGTAACATAGCAGGACAAACAGTGGCATATCTGATTAGGGCAGAGGACATACATCCCAACTGTGACTACATTTCAGGGATGTCCCTGATTTTGAAACATATGTTAGCTGTGTCCCTCTGAATCCCCTGAAAAGTACTGACGTTAGGCAGAAAGGTGAGGTATTACACCTAATGAATAATGACAATATGTAGGAGTTAGACACCACTTGTACTTCAGAAAAGGTGTAGTAATCCATATGCACTGGTTCTCCTGAAGTCTCCACTTA
Organism: Protopterus annectens; assembly: GCF_019279795.1. NCBI lineage: Eukaryota > Metazoa > Chordata > Ceratodontiformes > Protopteridae > Protopterus > Protopterus annectens. The sequence continues at coordinate 1,082,298,930 of NC_056729.1, forward strand.
CTGTCTCTAATATTGAGAAGGTGTACCTCACTTCTACCTAATTTTCCCTGAGTCTGTTCAAATATGTACCTGAGTGTTTCAGAGGCCTGGCTGAGACAGAAACACACAGGCATATCAGCTTTTCTGCTGTTACACACTGTGCAAATAGCTTTGGAAGGAGTTCCACAAGCATACTCTTATGTAGGAGTACACCACTGAAATACCAAAGGATGTAGCCATGTACTGGTAGCAAACGACTGTAACAATGCCATTGTACCAGTGCTGAAAAGACCTGTGCATTGCACAGACAGAGAATAACAGCCTAACATCTGGCTACCATCTAGATAGGTTCACAGTTGGGAGTTATGCAGACAGACTACTTGCCTTGCTAAACTAACAGGAACACAGCAACCCTTTAAGTCCAGCAAGATAACATTCACACAATAATACATAATGCTCTCTATATTTCTGCATCCCCACCTAAATGTACAATATACCTGTGTGTTCAGGGTCTACCAAGGATGTAGGTAGGCATACTCAGTACTGGAATTGTCCAGTTTTCTTGAGCATCCTGTACTAATGTCAACAATAAAAATGCACAAACTGTGCAGAAGTGAGTACATTAATATTCACAGTATAGCAGTTCACAAACAGTTCATGTGCCAAATGAATACATCCCAATAACTACTTTTGTATGGCAGTTAATTGTATAAGCAGAAAAGAAACTACATACTCCCATGTATCTTGCGTTAGCATTTGTAGGGGTGAGTACAATTCTACACTGACAACTGTGTATTGAAAGTGGCAACATTCAGGTCTGAGTACAACATTTAAATCACTGGCTACACCCCTAGCTTCAGATATAAGAAGTATACCAAACTTCTGACTTAAACAATGGTGTCCACAGCAAACAAGCATGGGCCCCACTTTGGAAAGCTGAAAGGGCTATGCCTACCTGACATAGCAATTTATAGCATTGGGTTGCTATGACAGTGAGTACTGCAATTACCACACAGCAGGCTGCATGCAATTACCAAATGGTGGCCACCAATTGGTGCAGAGGCCATCACATGCACATGTGCAGATGCCTATAAAAGCAGGCTGTAGTTGCTGCCCACAAACGCAATCATTTCATTGCAGATATTGAGAGAGAGAGAGACAGAGACAGAGAGAGAGAGACACACACCCACATCAACAGAAAAAAAAGCCAAAGACGCATGGAATGTAATATTACCAACACATACAAAGGAAAGGTATATAGCAGATATGTATTTACTGGCATGTAGTAGATGTTTTTGAAAAGTAATCTACATATTTTGAAACATCCATATGTGGCAGCAGTACGTATCTATAGCACAGATGCCCTGCATAACTAGTGCCATGGACAAATCAGTGTGTAGCTGTGTGCAGTGGGACATAACTGTGACATATGTAGCTCAGCATTAAATGTCAAACATCTGATCCATGTTATCTGTGTTCTGTACAGTAGTGTGGATAATGGCTGTTTGGGGGAGTAGCGCATACAGCTATATAAACATGGATGTGACAGAGTAACACATGCATGATAGTCATATTAATGTGTAGCTTAGCATTGGCAACTGCTGTACCGGGCTAGTATGCTAATCTAGCATTTGCAGCTATATATACACCCTCTAATATTACTGTGTGCTCACATGTGACACCTGTTCATGTTGCAGCAACGCCCAACAGGTCAGCCATGAGGTCCAGGGACTTACAACAGTGTGGACCTTGTGTGTGTATGGCACACACATATGGAGAGATATATCTGTGTCAGATATATTAGCATCTGTACATGTGCATAGAGCAAGGAACATACTGCAACTGTTTGTGAAGGGTGGTCATATATATGTTGGTGAAGGTTGTTATGTGCATATTTGTATGTAGGTTGTAGTGTGTGGCAAACAAGGCAGCATACAGTGCTGGTATATGACATGTGGTGGTTAAACGCTGTGGGTGTGATTTGTTAGGTTTGCAGCATTGCAGCCAGTGAGGCCTGCTAAAGCTAGAACACCTTCAATGCATTTCACACAAGACTGTGCAATATTATTACATAACTGATTACCTCACATCCTTCCATAATTGATATTCCCACCATGAAAGGTGGACTGTATATGTGCCTATATGTATATCTATATGTACACCAATGGATGTTTTAATGTATGTATATATATATATATATATATATATATATATATATATATATATATATATGTAGAGAGAGAGAGACAAAGTCATATTTACTGTGACAGATGTGCCTGGTGACAAAGCCATGGCCTCGAGCTCAATGTCAAAAATGCATTGGCATCCCTTTTGGTAAAAACTCTGTACCCATGAATTACCACATAGGTGGTAGTCGACTTAACACCGAAAGTGTGATAAGAGACCATGGGACACAGGTGGACAGTAGTCTACCCTTTGATAATCACAGTGCCACACTAGTCATGTAATCTGTCTATGTGGCACACCTCATCACAAAAGTTGTGTCATCCAGGGAAAAAGAGGTCAGTGTTCCCCTTTACTCATCACTCACAAAACCCATTATAGAGTACAATGCCCCTTTTGGTATGTACCTCACAAGACACCTACAGCAACTGGAAAGGCCACAGACATACCTCACAAAGAGTATTACTGGCCTCAAACAGATGCCCTATGCAGACCATCTCACAAAACCACAGCTAGACTGTGTCGCATACCGCCTACCCAGAGTTGACCTCTGCCTAACATACAAAGCTATGTCAAACCCAGAGCTGTTGGACATGCTCCACGTAAACAGATCACAATCCCTATGAGCAACACGCTCTAGGGACCTAAACCTTGTCACCTCAATAAACAGAACATGCTGGAGGGATAGATTCCTATCTCAGAGACATCCCATACTCTGGAACAAACTACCTATCAATAGCAAACAAAGCTCCTCAGTTCCATTCATCATGAATAATCTTGATGATTGGATGGGAGATAGGAAATACACCCCAGGAATCACCTCTGTTGCTCTGCTTGACAGGGGCACATGAAATTAAATTACTTGGGTGTCAAAGGCCAGGGTACCATCTGTCTAGGCTTCTAAAGGCCCTAGGGTCAATAGCCTATTACCTACCTATGAACCAATACACACTCACATGTACTTGTTGCAATAAATGCTATGTGAGGTTGACTGAGTGTGATGGTGAATGCGTTGTTGAATGTGTCACAGTTGTGTATATGTGGGATAGCTTAGTGGGAAACTGCTTCTGTCATGGTATTTTGTGTCCTAGCTCTGATCCCAGCAAAAGATGTGTATGCTATTGCTAGGCAGAAAAAGCAGTATGGCATACGGTCTGATGTAGTCCCTTGGTGTTAACTGGGGTGTGCCATTGGAGGCTAAAGAAGTACATGTATGCTTATTGATTGGTACTGCTGGTGAATCCAAATCCTGTATGAACAGTAGTACTACCTGAAGCTGTAGAGCTAAACAGCACAGTATGGTGTATGTCCACATTGCTTGGAACCACTGTTTTGTGTGCTCCTTGTAGTCCTCACAGATTACATAACTCAGGCATAAGGTTTTGTAAGTACTGGCACACAGTACTGTATGGTACACACGTAAAGGTCATCTGGGTTGCCATGCCTTTGTGTCTTGTATGTATGTCTGATGTGTGTGTAGGTATGCCTGTAACATGCCCTGGGTAATATGTGTGTTACAGGATATAAGTGTGTAACTAGCAACATGTATAGTCTAGTACAGCAGTATGCCACCTATATTCATGAATGTGCACATATTTTAGGCAGGGGTCTGTCATCAACAACCAGTGTGGTATACTGGTAATACTGTAACTGGACTTTACAATCATCGCAATGGATGACATATGTCTTTATGCATTAGCTTGATATATACATCCCGTGGCTAGGTGGTGCATTGTGTCGCATACAGTGTGCCATGTACTGTTGTATAGTCTTACATAGTGGTTTTTCTTTGTTGCTGTGCAGAACATGGTTTAATATATAGAGCGTGCCAGGCACTGTCAGGCAGTTGTAGGTTGAGCACTGATATGTGGCAGCACAGTGGTGCAGTGGTTAATGTTGTCGCCTCACAGCAAGAGGTTCTCCGGTTCGATTCTCGACTGGGGTGCCTTCTGTGTGGAGTTTGCATGTTCTCCCTGTGTTCGCGTGGGTTTCCTCCGGGTACTCCGGTTTCCTCCCACATTCCAAAGACATGCATCTGGAGCATTTCTCCCCAGGCCTCCACTGAAAACAGGCTCTGTGGAACCTAGTTGGACATTCCCGGTCAACAAATGTTAAATAAATAAATAAATAAAAATAAAAAATGTGGTATTGAAAGTGTGTATCCTCTGACAGACAATAGGTTGCTCTTTATGGCAGTTCAGTGATATTTGTACTGTAGAATGTTAAGTGTGCCACATGACTTGCTCACACATATTGTTTCATTGTCTTCCAGGGTTCATGGCCCAACATCGCAAGCCAACCTATAGTCTTGCTGAGGATGACGTCATAACAACCAGTCTGGTTCAGCACTACACACTGCTTTTCTCAAGAACCAGCCAGGACCAGCATGAGCGGACTGCTCTGTGGCAAGATGTTGTCCGTAGGGTAAATGACATAGGCATGCATAACCGGACATATGTGCAGGTATGCCATCACTGCAGTGATTTACTTAGACATGTCCGGCAGCATGCATCTGATGTCCGTAGACAACAGCTTGCCACAGGTAGTGGGGTTACCATCCATCCCCCCCCCTCACCAGAGTGGAAGAGCTGCTCCTGAGCCTGGTGGCTCCTGGCCAACAACAACAGCAGACATGTATCATCATGGAGGCCAGAGCCACCCAGCTAGTTCACATGGAGCATGCTGGTAACATGGCATATCTGTAGACTACTGTTACCTCTATTGGTAGATCATGCATATGTGAGATGTGTACTCTGTAGTTAGAAGACGGGAAGCCCGGTGTTGTGCAATTCTGATAATTTGGAACATGATCTGTAGGCCTGTGACTGTCAACCATTGTACTACTGTAAGATTGCAAACCCACAGTAGCAATGCCACAGTTGTTGCCACTGACAAACTGTCTCATATCCTTGTAGGTCCCTCTGTTGTGACAGCAAGGCAGCAGACCCATGCTGGTGAGTATGTTCTACATTTAATATTGCAAATAAAATGTGCATGTCATAGGTGAGGTGTAGGCCATGTACACATGTAACACACTTATGAATAATGCATGCTGTGCATGTTTGCTGTGAGACTATGCACATCTCAGTAATGTGAGTGGCTGCCTCAAACACATGCAATACACAGAGCATCCCAAACAATTGTGGCTACAGTGTAGTGGACATTGGATACGCAGAGTCGATACACATGCACACAACATACACAACTTTGTCATACACAGTACATGTTAATATGCTACACATGGCGTATTCAGACACCCACTGTCATTCACACAGCACACATACTATACCTGAGGGGTAGAGGCCTATCATGGGGCGGTGCGACACTCTTCAACACACAACACATTCATGTTAGGCAATGCTCCCTATTGGGCACCTTACAAACCCATGTAGCAACTGGCTGTGAAATGGTGAATGTAGCTATGGTACTGCAGTTCAGGTACAGCATGATAGGTGCCAGTCTGGCACACATTAGTAGCCTTGAGTGACCACATGATGCTGCATGATGATGGCTCATGGTACTACACCCCATCCAGTTACAGTAACCACAGGACTACACATAGCATTCATTGCTTTACACCACAATGTTGTGTGTGTGCAAACATATGCACCTATACACAATATGCATAGCAATCACCATTTGCACATATATGTCTTGTAATGCTATTGAGTGTATAGGTCACATGACACACATTGGGTATGTGTGATGTTTAATGTTGCAGTTGTGTTGTAGCATGCCATGTCATGGCTGGCACTGGCATGTCCACAATATGCTCTACACTCACCATAACTACTGTACGATGGCTATGTTGAGCAATGGTATTGCATCAGGTATACACGGTCCACTCATCCTGTGTGTATATATAGCATGCATGAGCTAATCCTGTGTCCACAATTATCTGCTAAAGACACAGACGCTCTAATCAGTAATGGATGTCTATGTGACACACAGATACACATCCAGCCATGGCATGTATACCTGTGAGTGATGGTGCACAGCACATTGAAGAGCTTGTAATACTTGCACAGCAATGTTGTGTCCATGTACACATTGCATTCCAGGATGAGGCCAATCACTGAACTACAACACACATGCATTAAAGCCATGTATACTGTTATTAGCAAGGACTGTCCACACTCGCACTGCATGCTGTTGAGCAACACACGTCCTGCATGCTGACACATGTAATATGACTGTTTGGCTTGTGATACTGTACCCCACCATCAACCACTATTAAGTATGTTCTGGATTGCTGGTGATGTGTGTGTGTGTGTGTGTGTGTGTGTGTGTGTGTGTGTGTGTGTGTGTGTGTGTGTGTGTCTGCTTTAATGAGGAGTGTATTTGTGTGCATGTGTGCAAGTGTGCATGTGTTCTGACATCATGTACAGGTCGTAAAGTGTATTTCCTGTCTTCCTCTCACAGGTGCTGAGGTTGAGCTGGTTCACTGCAGCAGGGAACCTGATGTCACTGACACAAATAGTGATAATGAGGATAGGTGTGTTGAGGCACAGGCATGTTTGCCAGGGTCTGTTGTTGGGCCACCAATCAACGGTACACAAGTGTCCACCCCATCCATGCACACAGTCATACTGCCAATACATCCATCATTACCAATGCCCTTAGCTGAGGGACAGTGTACAGTCGGCAATGGCCAGGACAGTGTGGTATCTATGGCACATGCATCGGGACACAGCAGCCATACCCAGAAGTCTGGAACGGTACCACATAGGCAGATGTCCAGGGGTTCTCTTCGGAGCACTGCTGGTCATCATGCCCCTTGCAGATGTGCCACAGGTCTTACAACCTCATGCATGTTCCAGGCTGTCATGGAGGCACAGACACATATGGAACGGTGCACCAGACAGGGAATGAGGGCACAGAGGGCATATAACACTGCTTTAAATGACAGTATCCATGACCTAGCAGGTGCCATCCGTAATTACACTAAGGTCACTGATAGACGTTGGGGTGAGACATTAGATGTCCTCATCAATGTCATGTCCATGTATCAGGACAGTGTGGGATGGTTGAGACATCAATGTGGACGTATGCCAGCAACATCAGCATCTGACAGTCACCACAGACGTCCCCTCAAGTCACAGCCGCTCCGGTAGTGCCAGTACCAGCCCCAGCAATGTTGGGGGTGGACTGTCCATAGACCGTCCTAGAAGACCACGTGCACGTGGCTCTGGCCAGTCCCAGCAGGGACTTGGGTCCAGTGTACATATGTCTACCGCTGAGGATAGCACCCAGTCTGGCTTAGTTCCTGATACTGTCAGTAGCACCCCTGCCAGGCACAGGTGCCATATCCGTGGCCAGAGACAGTGATCTGTAAAGCCTGGCAGGTACAGTCTGTGGCTGTCCCACAAATCCCTGCATATGGCAGCCACATGGTGTTACTGTGTGCATGCAGACACACACACAGATAAACCAGACACCTAGGGCTAACACATATCCGCACACATTACATCAACATTGGCCCATACCAGTACTCTTGGCCCTCACACACACACACACACACACACACACACACACACACACACACACACACACACACACACATACATACATGTCGATTGTATGGCTCAATGTAGGTCTCTGGCAAACCAACAACACTCCCTGTGCATATGATGAAACCTGTGCCACCTCCTGTCATCTGTAACATTGATGTAGGAACAGGCTAACATGGTGCTGACACACAGGGTGACTTTATAGCAGTATAGCAATGTTAGCATGTTGTCAGCAGTAAAGTGTAATGATATCCTTGAAGGTGTAGCTGAGCAGGCATGATGCATTAAAGCTATGATTGTCAATGTAGTATTGTTTACACCAGTGTTAATTCCAATAGTGTATTGTCAGCCCACTTGCCACTTGGCTGATGTGTGTAGTATTGGCAGCATGTGTTAGAGAGTGGACAGTACATGTGGGATGTGTGCAGCACAGATTTGCAGGTGTACATTTGTGAACATGGTGGAGGTGCACTGTCTGCATGTACGTGCATAGTGGACACATGGGCAGGGTGACACGCACTGTATTACACAGTGTTAACACTCCATAGTTTCTATTGTTGGCCAGTATGCATTGTACTGCACACATTTTGGAACCTGGATACACATGTGTGTATGGCATGGTTTGACACTGTGCTGTGGGTGATACTGTTACTATCTGTCATTGGTTTGCATTCTGGTAGTATACATAACCTCAACAGCCTGACCATAAACAATCGTTAGATGATGTCTTGACAACTGACCCACAGATGTAGGACACACAGTAACATTTGGATCCTTCAGGTACTATACTATGCCAGTTACCAGTGGTATTCACCTGCACCCATTCCTGGGACCGCTCCTGTTTGGCATATAGCTCTCTTAGGTACAAGCAAACACAGTAGGGATATGTCCGTCCACGTCTGGAAATGCATACTGTGGCCTATAATGCATTCTCCAGATGACACACACATCCTCCACAAGGGTATCATACAGACAGATACCTGTTGTCAAACCCATGCTGTAAAGCTATAAGCCAATTAAAGTATAGTCATCCAACTTTACTAAACATAGTATCTCCACAGTACCACATAGGTAGTAGCCCCCAACATGTTGAACAGGTACCGATGTGTACATACAGCCAAGTTTTACTTCATCTCTCCTTTGGTAATCACATTTCCAAAGGTATTTTGAAATCCCTTGGTGAATTACATAAGCAATAAGGGGTCTGCATGCATATCCACAAATGTTGTTGTACACCTATAATGAATAGCCATCATTGACAGACTTTGCTGCATTTGAACAGGTCTGCAATATACCTCAGGCATAAATCCTTACTGACACTATTCAATAGAAACCGTAATGAGTGTGTGTGACATGGATGACCTAGTCCAGGGATCACTGCAGTGGTTGGGCTTGTCACAAACATACAGATGTGACCTAAGGTCTGGATAGTGGCAGCACACTCTGGCAAAGATAACAGATGTGTTCATGGAGAAAGCAGGGTTCCCACCTATGAAATAACTGAGTTCACATGTATGTATATGTATTTGCCACACAGCTACTTGATGTGCAATGCACATACTGTTGTCATTGTGATATATCATACAGTAGTAAAAGCAAAACCCACCACACATTGACTAACTGTGTCACATACACACAAACTCACCAAGTGCAGGATTCAAAACCCTACCTAACTAGGTTATGATATTAGAGCAGTACACATTAACACAACGTGCTATACACATTACTGGGAACTCTTTTTTCCACAGGTATATTTGTAGGATGGTGACATCATCAGACTTGACAGAGATGAATATACCACTTTTAAGGTGTTTCAGTAGTCTTCAAAAAGGCTGCTCTTCTCCAAGGAGACACACACACACACACTCCCATACAGTTGTCAAGTGCAGGATTCAAACCCCTCCCTAACTACTTTATGATACTAGAGAAACACGCATTAACATGAGACGCTAGACACATTACTGGGAACACTTTTTTCCACAGGTATATTTGTAGGATGGTGACATCATCAGACTTGACAAAGATAAGTATGCCACTTTTAAGGTGTTTTAGTATTCTCCAAAAAGGTTGCTCCTCTACAAGGAGATACACACACACATACACTGTCATACAGTTGTCAAGTGCAGGAGTCAAACCCCTATCTAACTACTTTATGATACTAGAGAAGTATGCATTAACATGACACACTATACACATTACTGGGAGTTCTTTTTTCCACAGGTATATTTGTAGGATGGTGACATCATCAGACTTGACTAAGTGGGTTACATTAGGTGACATTAGGAGGGCTACATAGAAGGAATTTCTAAACACTTTGGCAATGTGATCATCAAAGGAGAGTTTACTATCTACCTGGGTCCCCAGGGCCATAATTACATTCTCTGTACATACTGGATTGCCACCTATGTGGTAATTTGTGTGCACTTTGTTTTATCCAAAGAGGATGACTATACATTCTTTGGCATTCTGCTTGAGGGCATTGTTTTGACACCAGGTATCTGTCTCTGAAAGACATTTCTGGAGGATGTCTGTGTCAGCCGTAGAGTCAATTATGGACCAAAGTTAGCAGTCATCTGCCAACTTGTTCAGCCATACTCCTCCCGTGCTTGCCTGTACCTCTGATCAGTATCTACTGAACAGGTGGGGTCCCAGGACCAAGACCTGTGGGATGACATTTGTGACTGGTTTAGAGTCGGACATGGCACCTGCAACTCTGAACATGTGTGTTTGATCTGTGCCAGTTGGCCACCCATCCTGTGACATAGTTGTTAATGTTCAAGCTGGTACATAGTGGAAGGAAGTGTCATGGTTCTCTATGGACTCCTTCACAGATTATTTTACCAGAATATGGAATGGATAATGTTTGGAGTGCACATTGTTTATTCATGATACTGATTGCAGGTTTATCGATCTTCTTTGCTTTTTCACTTTCTGTGAACAACTTAAGTACTTGTGGTACGTAGTTTGATTATGACAGGGTTCCAATATATTATATGTGTCTTTTTTCATATAACTGTGTGCACAAGGCAGGATTGGTGAATAATGACAAGTTCCTGGGGTAAAACATATGCAACTGCCAAATATGTGTTGCCCACTGCTGTACTCAGACATGGCCTCACTGTGTGAGCATGCCCAATATGACCTTTCAGTATGTTGTTGCCTGACATTTGCTTCATTTATTTAAGTGTGTGAGCATGCCCAGTATGACCTTTCAGTATGTTGCTGAATGAAATTTGCTAAATTTGTTTAAGTGTGTGAGCATGCCCAGTATGGACATATATACTATATGTGTGTGAAAAATCAAGTTGGTTTCTACTTCAGGGCTCACCTTTGTGTTGTACATCGACAGGAAGCATGCTGTGCCTGCAGGGCTTCCATGAGTCACTTTGCATAGACTTATCAACATTTCTACATACAGGGGGACAGCTATTATTTGTACATTTCTACCAGGGGGGCACACCTGATTGTTACTGTGGGTGTACATAGGATGCAGGGTTCACCTGACACTTATACACATTTGCTAGGCCTGCACTGCTATGTCAGGTACTCCATTTCAGTCTGAACTGTTGCCTATCGTACTGGCTTAAAGCATACTACTGTACTACAGATCTCAGCTTCCAATTTCACATATATAAGTTTGTGACTTCATAGCCTACCCAACCCACATCACACTGCCTGGCCTGCTGTTATCTGTCTGCATAGGCCTGGGTGGAAGTTCAGAGGGCATGATACAGCATTTGTTTGTGTTTGCATTAGTCTACAATTGTCCTGCTGTGTCTGTGCCAGTGAAATGCTGTCATGGCTTAGTGGTTCAGTACTGTGACTATAGTGCATAGTATCCTGAGTTTGAGCCCTGTCACTGCTTTTTATTTTCCTGCTGGGCAGACATGACTGGTTAAGGAACAGTAAAGCAGGTGTGAGCATGTTTACCCAACTTTGCTCGACTTTGCCTGACTTTGCCCAACATTGCCCAACATTGCCCAACGTTGCCCGATGTTGCGCTAGTTTGCGTGGCGCGCAGCTCTGAGCAATTGTGCTTAAATATGCCAAATAGTGGTAAAATGTGCTTAGCACTGCTTTATATTGCTTAAAATCGGGCAATCATGCCTCAGGTGGTGCTGCAGTGCTGCCTATGTCAGATACACATAGTACACTCCCTATACATGTTTGATAACAGGTAGTGTCAAGTTAGGCATCCCTTTTATTGTATGTGCAAGTCAGAGAGAGGTGTCATTTCCAGGGTTCCTACTGAGTCAATGTATGTGCTGTGTGTTGCCTCTTTGTCAAGGCCAAGTCATACTGGGCATGCCTCCTTCTGCCTACTAGGGCAGGCTCAGGTTGTTCCTCCTCTGAGTCACGCTGTGCCTGTGCAGGCCTTGGCAATGGTGGGGGGCTGTTTGGCCCTGCATCATGCTGTTCCTGTGGCAGTTGTTTTCGCAGGATCATATTGTGTAGCATGGCACATACCATGACAATTTGGGTACATGTAGTTGGTGAGTACTGCAAGGCTCCACCAGGTGTATCCAGGCACCAGAACCATGACTTGAGCATCCCAAACACACGCTCAATAATGTTTCTTGTTTGTGCGTGTGCCTTATTATGGAGTTCTTGTTCGGGTGTGTGTGCATTTCTGATGGGTGTCATCAGCCACAGCTCCAGTGCGTATCCAGCACCCCCCACTAGGTGACCGTCAGGGATGGCCCCATTGGCAAATCTCTGGTACAGCTGCATCAGATGCCAGATGTGGGAATCGTGATAGCTTCCAGGGCAGCCAGCACACATATTCATTATTATGCCCTGGGCATCGCACATGACCTGGCAGTTGATGGTGGGGAAGCCCTTGCGGTTGATGTAGACCCTACCCCACTCACTGGGTGGTGCTTTGATGTGTATGTGCGTGCAGTTTATTGCACCCACTACCTGAAGATATTCTGCTATTTGGTGGAACAGACGCATATTGCTGGCCAATGCCTCACTGGAATTGGGGAAATATACGTCCTCACCGACATGTGCTAACATGGCATCCAGGAACTGGTGCAGTACCCTGGATGCTGATGCCTGTGAAACCCCCATCATATCACCAGTTGATCTCTGGAAGGTACCTGTAGCTAGTATTCGTAGGCCAACACATACCTTGGTATCCACTGGGAAGGGTTCCCCTCTGATGGTTCTGTGTGTGAGGCGTGGCCGGCACAGCTCAACAATTTGCTGCAGGAGGTCTTTGTCAACTCTATAGCACTCCACTATCTCCAGCTCATGTAGCCCCTGGTAGGTTACCCTGGGTCTGTACACTCTTCTCAGTCTCCTCACTGTGGGTTGCTCAGCAGCATTCACAAAATCACCACCCTCAGCACTTTGCACATGTTGGTTTATGATAGCAATAGCAGCCCCTAACATTTTGTCTGACTTAAGCTTTTTAAGTTTTCACTTTTTGTATACTGCAGTGTTGCAGATTTCTTGGGAAAAACAGGGTAGACTGCTGTTTGCAGAGTTGAAAGTGCTGGGCTGGGCTGGGCTAGTCTACTGCCTGTGTAATTGGCTGATTCTGATATATTTCACCTGGCAGCTCTGCTAGTTCTCCTTGGTTAACTTCCTACTACTTCTTTTCCTTCCTTTTTTCCTTTCTGTTTCCACAAGGGGCAGCGCTGCACAAACAAGTGCACACACACGCACATGCGAGCACACGCGTGCACACGTGTACACACGCTGTGTGCCCATTTACAAGAAATTTCAGATATTTCCACGGCATACACTTTGGTTTCTTGTTTTCAGCTAGTACAACTGTAGACATGCCTCTTGCAATCCTGTGCAACTCAGGGCAAACACAAGCCAATGTGCTCCAATCAGCTTACAGTCTTTCAGATATACCCCCTCATGATGTCACCTATCTTCTACTCTACTACTCCCCTACTCCTACACTTACACTCTAGGGACATGGCTCACATGCCGGTGAAAATTGGGATTCACTATCCTTATCCTAATTTGCATAGGATTGCCTACTAATGCTTGGATACATCTCTCACACTGAGCTTCCCCCTGTTAGCAACCACTACTCACTGGTCATGTTGTTTTCAGCCTGCCATTCACCTGCATGGCAGAACAAGCATTTTAGTGAAAATGCCCATTTGTGGCTATTTTTCACTTTTTTTCATTTTATTTAAAGCGCAGCATGTTTGCGTGCCGATGCGCTACGCTTAAACATCGGCGATCAGGGGAAAAAATGGATTTTAAGGATTTACAACATTTGCAAATGCCAATGGCCTTATATTTGGCCATTGGCATGCTTCCTCAACTAGATGCATCCTTTATTTGGAGCTGTCATAGCTCCATTTAGTTATTTGCAGAACGGTACTCTGTTACCAATGGAGTACATTTCTGCAAATAACACTACTCTTCCCCGGACAGGTTAGTGTTTCCTGGATCACAAATTTACCTAATTTGCATATCTTTCAGCAGCAAATGAGGTAATTTGCATACCACAACACTGTCCATGCAAGAGTAGCTTTAGGAACTCTCATGCATGCCCCTGCCGGCTATTGCTGAATCGCTCGGCAGACATATTGCCTGTCTGCCATCTTACACTACTCTTAGACTCCATGCAAGCCTTCGTGAATCCGGCCCATCGGGTTTTATTTTCTTGGAAAAGAGTTTGCTTTGTTAGTATTGTGCATAACATCTGCATGTCATAGATGAAATGAACATAACATCTTTTATTCCAGACAATAAACAAGCAGAGCTTTCCGTAGCTGCTACTGCAAGACAATGGCTTTTACACTGCCATCATGAACTACCGTATTTCTCTGAAAATAAGACCGGGTCTTATACTCTTTCCCCCCTCCAAAATATGCATTAGAACTTATTATCAGAGGATGCCTTATTTACCCACACCGTCCAACAATCTACCTTTATTCATTTATTCGTACAAAAATCAACATTTATTAATGAACACAAATCGACGTTTATTCATGTACAAAAATTGACATTTATTCATGTACACAAATTGACATTTATAGTTTCATAGTTTCATAGTTTAGTACTAGGCTATCTGCCCTGGGGCATTTGTAAGCCTAGCCATAGTGATGTGGCTTTTGCCACCCTATGAAATGGTACAAAAATGTACAGAATAAATTTAGAATACTGTGCCTCTGTCTAGTAGTGACACAATGAAGGTCCCCTTATATAATAGAATTAGTTTACTGTGCCCCTGTCTAGTAGTGACACAGATGTGACCCCTGGGGTAAACTTACGATCTCCCATCCACTCATCAAGATTTCTCTTGAAGAGAGTCAGTGAGGGGCTCTGCCTAATATGAACTGGGATCTTGTTCCAAAGCATGGGAAGCCTCTGGGTTATGAATCTATCCCTCCAGCATGTCCTATTCATACTTGTGCCGAGGTTTAAGTCTTTAGCTCTCGTGGTCCTGATGGATTTGGATTTTTTGTGGTGGAGCATGTCCATCAGATCCTGATTGGACATGGCCTTGTACATCAGGCAGAGATCACCTCTGAGCAGGCGGTATGCTACTGAATAGAGCTGAAGTTTCTTTAGTCTGGCAGAATAAGACATATGTTGGAGACCCTTGATCCTCTTGGTGAGGTACTTTAGTGGTCTCTCCAGCTGTTGCAAATGCCGGGTGAGGTACATACCAAATGGGGCATTGTACTCAATCATGGGTCTGATGAGGGAGGAATATAGGGGTACAATGACATCCTTGGATCTGGATGTGAATCCCTTCATGATGAGGTGTGCAAGGTAGAATGTTTTTCTAACCACTTTGGCAACGTGGGTGTCAAATGAGAGGTCGCTGTCTACTTGGGTCCCTAGGTCTCTGATTACTTTTTCCATACTCAGTGGGTTGCTGTCTATGTGATAATTTGTGGGTACTTTGTTTTTCCCAAAGGGGATGACTATACATTTTTTGGCATTTAGTTTAAGGCCGTGACTCCGGCACCAGTTGTCCGTTTCTGTGAGGCCTTTTTGTAGGATGTATGTGTCCACTGGTGTATTAACTATGGCACCTAGTTTGCAGTCATCTGCGAACTTTGTCAGCCACAACCCTCCCATGTTTGCTTTAACATCTGAGAAATAAATGCCAAACAAGAGGGGTCCCAGGACAGATCCCTGTGGGACACCACCTGTGACTGGCTTTGAGTCTGACATTGCTCCAGTGATTTTAACTTTATGGGTTCTGTCCTTTAGCCAGTTTGCAATCCATCTAGTGACATAAGGGTTTACGTTTAAGCTGTTGAGCATATCTATGATGCCTGAGTGGGGTATTGTGTCAAAGGCCTTAGCCAAGTCCAGGTAGGCTGTATGGACTGCTTTGCCCTCATCAATGGCTCTAGTGACTGTTTCAAAAAAGTCAACCAGGTTCAAAAGGCAGGAGCTGCCCTTTACAAAGCTGAACTGGGTGGGGTCAAGTCTCTGTTTATGAGTTCCATAATGATTCTTTCCATAGCTTTGCAGACCAGTCTGGTTAAGCTTATGGGGCGGTAGTTCCCAGGGTCTGTAGAGGTACCCCCTTTGTAGAGTGGGACCACTGTTGCTGTACGCCAGTGTTCAGGTACATATCCTGTAGTAAGGCTAAGGTTAAATAGCATTTTTACGTGCGGGTTTAGCTCCTCTTGGAGTTCACGTAGCACACAACCCGGGATACCGTCAGGTACCATTGATGCTGTGTTTTTAGCTTTGTTGAGGGTGGTTCTCACTTGGACATCTGAGATGACAGGGAGATTACATTCAGCTTGGATAAGTATTTCTTCTTTTGGGGGTGAGGGAGGGGAGAAATTTGCACTGAACCTGTCAGCCAGAATGTTGGCAATATCTGTGGGTTCAGTGTATTTTTTGTTGTTGTGAACTAACTCTGAGCATATCTGAGGGTTTCCGCCCGGGTTTCTAACATAGCTGAAGCAGGTTTTGTGGTTATCTTTAGTGTCCTTAGCTATTTTTCTCTCCAAAGTTGGCCTTGGATGTTTTTATGAGAGAACGTAGTTTTCTGCTAATGTTGATCAGAGATGTCTTCCCTTTATGGGATTTTGCTCTGACGTGCAGTAGCTTCCTTCTTTTGTTATACAATTTGTTAATGGCTGAGGTCCACCAGACAGGACGCTTGCCTTTGGTGGAGATGTCCATAGAAAGCATTTGTGAAGGTTTCGGCATTGTGGGATGTGGTATCCACTGGCCCAGTGTTCTTAAAGGATACCATCTCAGTCTTAAGAAGAGTGAAGTCTGCTTTTGAGAAGTTTTTCACTGTGGTCTTTTGTGCTGGGGGTGGAGGTGGGATATGTATATCCAGGGTGATTAGTTTGTGGTCAGATCTCACTAGTGAGGGGTATACCTCCGGTGTGGAGCATTTTGTCCCCATGTTTGTGATGATCAGGTCTAGTATATTATCTCCCCTAGTGGGAGAGGTGACTAGTTGTTCCAGTGCATTTGAATTTATGAATTCCAGGAACTTTTGGGCTAGGGTGTTAGGGCTAGAATAATGTACCCAATCTATGTTTGGGTAGTTGAAGTCTCCCAGTATGATGGTATTTTGTGATACATTCATATCCTCCAATGTCTTCAGGAAGGCTGAGTGGGGTTCCTGAGATTGGGAGGGTGGTCTGTAACATGCTACCAGTTGTATAGCAGTTTTGCCTATGGTTAGTTGCACCTGTATGGTCTCTGATGCTTCATGTGTTGCTACTAACCTGGAGATGTGGGTGTCCTTGATGAAAATGGACACTCCCCCTCCCTTTGTGGTTTGGCCCGGGTTTTGGGGCCGAAAAGCATGATACGAGGTATAGCCTGGTAACACTGGGGTGCTCCAAGGAGCCTTGAACCAGGTTTCAGTTACTGCACAGACGTCGATGTTCTCCATGCTGAGGAGTGCATCGAGTGCCTGCATCTTGAGATTTAGACTTCTGGCGTTGAGCAGCATTACCCTTAGTTTTTTTTTCCATTTTTGTTTTCTAAGGAGGTGGGTTTGTCTTTTGAGCCTTGCCTAAAAAAGGCACTATGGGGGTGGCAAGAGCCTTGGCCAATATCCGGAAGCCCAGTGGTGACAGGTGTAAGCCATCCCTTGCGAAGCAGTGCGGCTTGTCCAACATGTCATCCCAGGCAGACAGACATTAGATCCCCTTAGAATGACACCAGTACTTGAGCCAATTATTAAAGCTGATCATCTTGTCTTTGTATTGTGGCATCATTCTTGGTGAGGGCAAGATGCTGCTCAGGGTCAGGGTCATACCAGCCTGGGCTACATAATCGGAGAGCTCCTCTATGTCTCTTTTCATGTAGTCCAGGGAGGTACGTCTCAGGTCATTCACGCCAGCATAGACAATGATGGAGTCATATTTGTACTTGCTTTGGAGTGACCTGAGTGCGTGTGTTATGTGGCAGATCCTAGCTCCCGATAGGCAGCTCACAGTCACCCTCTCCTTGTTCAGCCTGGTCAGCGGGACATCAGTGTGTCTGACTATAGTGTCACCTATTACTAGTGTATCAGGCATGGTGTTTGGCCTTAAGGGCTGTGATTGGTTGACACACTGATTTATTGAAGTATGTGTTGCATGTGTTTTGTTTTGAGGTGGTGGATTTTTGGATGCCTGCTTTGGGAGCCTCTGTTGTTTTGGTAAGTTTTTTATTAGAGCCTCTGAGTATGTTTTTGTGTTTCTATGTGTTTGGTTTGCAGTTGTGGTAGGTCTATGTGAGACTGGGTTTGTTGTGTTGTGGTTACCATTTCCTCCTGTCTGGTCATGCCAGCCCTGAGTTGAGAGAGTTCAGCCTCCAGTTTGGCTATATAGTTGCATCCCTCACATGTATTTGTGTTTGTTTGGAGGAGGAGAGGGTTGTCTGTGTACATGAGACAATTGTAGCATTGTCTCAAGATACCCAGATTAACCAGCTGAACTGGAGAGGATGCCAGTACTCTACCACTCGACATGCTAGAACAGTATAAGGGAGTGCTGTGCCTTTAAGGGAAGTGGATATTCACAGGGGTGGTAGGTGGATGTAGTGATTTACTTAGTACGAGAGTGCTTACTTAGTAGAGAAGTTTTGAGAACAAGTGCTAGGCTTATAATATAGTGAGTAGTCTGATTATACTAAGAGTAGAGCTTCCTTAAGGGAAAATTTGAAGAGCAGACTTGGCGGAGCCAGAAGAAGTTTAACCACACAATCGCGCAAACGCGGATTTTAAACAGGGAACTACAAAAGAGCTATAAATGGTCCAAAACAACCAATTACTACAGCTCGTGTGCTGAGGTCACTTCCTACAGGGACAGGTAGGCTGCTCAAGTCTCCCCACTCCCACTGGTGAGCAAAGAAACTTCCTTCTATCCAAGTAAGGTAATGGACAACACAGGAACTACACCACAGCCCAGAATACAGCAATGCCTGTAAACTGGTCTAAACTAGTCGAGGAGAGACGGGAAAACAAGGATTATTTTTTGTTTTTTTGTTTTTTTGATAGAAACACACAGAAAATGCAGAAACAGTGATAAATCAGTTACACAGGCTAGCTCACTTTAGTGGGCAGCCTCAACAGTTAAATTAAACAAACAAACAAACAAACTTTTGATCAAATTCGACTAAAAGTAACTTTAAGTGCAGATTTTAATATAATACAGCAAACAGCTAAAAAAACGTTTAAGCTTGTTCAGGGTAAGCTACAGAAGCTATTCCAAGTAAAAAAAAGCAAAGATACTTAAATCCAGAAAGTAGCCACTTTTCTGAGTTCTCTGTAGCTAGGACCACTCTGCAGAACCACGAGGAGCTTGTCTGAGCAGTATAGCCAGAAAAAAACGCCCAGAGGTAGATTTTAAACAGGAAACCACAGTTCTAACACATTAAAACAGTTGTGTGAGAATTCTACATAAACAGTGCACCAAACATTTCAACTTCAGAATATCTGCACCTTGGCTTTTACAGTTATTCAAATACAGTCATGTCATCTTCTTCTGGAACATTGTCATAAGTGTCCAACCCCAGAATTTCAACCTGAATTTCTTGTGACTCCATTTCCTGTAAAACCATTGGCCCCAATCTGTCATGCCTAGCAAAAGAGCTCTCCTTAAATGAGCACTGCTTGTCCAAATAGCCTGCTCATAGTGCATTGGCAACACATCTGTCAGTGATTTTATCCCATGACTTTTTCACCCAAGTCACGACCTCTTGCAGGGTAGGCTTCACCAAGTTTCCATGCTGATTTCTCTCCATTCTACTTTCAATGTAGTCATCGAGTTCCATCTGCAAATGGTCCTTGAATGGCTTATTTATTGCAATATCAAGAGTCTGGAGAAGGCAGTCATTCCTGCAGGAATCATTATTTGATCTATTCTTCTCTGTGCAAGGAATTTCTTCAGAATTGCCAAAACACAGGTAACATGTGCACTCTCGTAACCAGTGGAGGGAATGTAGATTGATGAGGCACCCCTCTGATCAATTGTTGTTTGAGATCCTTGGCCCATAAACACTGCAGTTTCATCCATAGCAATCATGTTGGAGAGTTGGTATTTAGAAAAGTCAATGCCATCAACAAAGGACTTGAATGCAAGTGCATATTTAATAACTTCAGTATCTTCCAGCTTGAACAGTGTTGTTGATCTTCTTAGAGACAGTTCATATCAGTGAAGGAAGCCATCCAGACAATGTTGTGATGCTTTGAATTCTTCTGGGGATATTTCCAACTGTGGTGCCATTGCAAGGGCAAAAGCTTGGATATCAGCCCTGTGCACAACCAAAGCCTTTGCTCTCCTGTTAGCAATCCTCTCACAGATGATGTCTTCTAGATCAGGAAATAGTTGCTGACCTGATCCACACTTGCACTTCTTAGCATTTCCCTCATCTGCCTGTTGACTGAGGTTATCGTATGCTGCACGCCATTTTCAGACCATTCGGAGAGCTACCTTCTTCCCTTTGCAGAAAGCTGTCAGAGATTCTTTCCCCTGGAGTCCACCACGATTCCTTTCTTGTACACGATGGAATAGCTCTTTCTTTTTGCACTCATCTTGTCTGGGGGGGATGTAATTTGAAGACTTATGAGACCAGAGTGGCAACACAAAATGACACTGTTTACAAAGAGAAGGCACACCCACAACCATGCACTATCACATGCGCATGCTTTACTCACATTGTCTGTACGTTGATCGATCAAAATTCTCCTGCCAATGTTTATGGGCAAGGGTCTCAGTCATCAAGTGTGAGTGATGTTTAGGGTTGCAGTAAGAATTGTGGAGGACTCCCAGGCAAAGTATCTTATGACTTTCTGCAAAGAGAAGAAGTTGGGTGTCTGGGTGTCCGAATGGTCCAAAAATGGTGAGCAGAGTATGATAACCTCAGTCAATGGGTGTCGATAATATTATTTTATAATTCAACACGTCCATTGTGTGTTGTTGACAAGCTTAACTGAGGCTTATTTTTGGGGTAGAGTTTATATCATGACCACCCTCAAAAACCATGCTAGGCCTTATTCTCTGGTTAGGTATTATTTACAAAGAAATACGGTATGTAACCCGGGAAAAGACTTCTCCCGCCTGGCTAGAAGTGGAAGCCATGAGGGGGTCCCTCCTGATGGAAGTCCTTAAGGGAGAGAGAGGTGGAAAATGGCTGGGCTAGGAGAGCTGCCGCCTGGGTGATGGGGTCCAGACCACAGCTGCCTCCAGGATGGAAATCTGGAAGGGGGAGAGAGGTGGAAAGGGGCTGGGCAGAGAGCGCTGCCTCCTGTGTGGCAGGGTCCGGATCATACCCACCCCAGTGGAATCAAAGTCCCCAAGGGAGCATCTGGTGGAAGGCTGCAGGGCCAGGAGTGCTTCTGCCAGGCAGGGGGAAGGCCTTCAATGTTGCCCAGTACCCAACAGCGTTCCCAAAATGTTGCAAAGTCCCCAGACCAGAAAGAAGGGGGATGTGGAAGTCCCGATGAAGGTGTGCCTGCCCCTCTGCAGCCAAATGGAGTTCCACGAAGCTGGCCAGGATCAGAAAGAGGTCCTCCTGTGAGGTTCAGAGGGCATGGGGACACAGCATGGTTTGGCAGTCTGCAGGGGATCTGGGAAAGATGGGGACAGTGGTGCTCTGGACTGAAAATGAACGTGAGCTCGGAGGTCCCGATGAGGGCGTGCCTGCTCCTCGGTGGCCAAGGGGAGTTCCATGGGGCCAGCCAGGACTGGAGTGAGGTCTCCCTGAGAGGTTCCAAGGGCACAGGGACACAGCCTGGCCAGGAAGCCTCCAGGAGATATGCGGGAGATGGGGACTGTGGTGCTTTGGACCTGAAAGGAAGGGAACGTGGAAGTCTCAATGAGAGCGTGCCTGCCCCTCTGTATTAACTTTTTGTATCTTTTGGTATCTGTATTAACTTTTTGTACAATGGATCTAATGAGTATTTTGGCAGGTTTATTTTCAGATAAGGAGGACCTGGGTATATTTGGTATCACAAATCCCAATAATGACAATAGTTCAAATATTAGTGATAATCCACAATTTTGCTGTGAAGCATTGTTTCACCAACTTAATAAAACCATGAAAACTTTAAGAGCCAATGTTTGGCATCTTAAATTATTTAAAGCGTATGACAAAGGGTATAACTCCTAGAGGGCTCAGAGTAAAAATCCAGCCGTTAGTTAATGACATGGATGACCAATAAACAAATGAGTGGTCTGCTCTCCAACAAAAATGTTCAATGGGATTTGTAGAAACACTGGCTAGATATTATGAAGGGGTCATTGATCACCAAAGTAATATAGCTGGTTAGTTATGTGAGGACAGATCAATATATTGGTCAACCTTTTTATTCTACACAGCTGACAAAGCTTAGTTCAGATTTACTAACTTTCGAAGCAGAACTTAGGGATAGGAAACTCAAAAAAGTTCCATAGACCAAATGGGCTATGAGAAAGAGCACCCCTTCAATTATACTAGACATGTTAGATTTGAGGGAGGGAGCAATAAACATAAGACAACCCCTAAACGTAAACATCCCAAGCCCATTCTTAGGAAACGCAATACTTATACTGATTCATCTCGGGGTGATTCATCATCTGGTACAGATTTAGACACACAACAGACCTTGGACTCTCCAAGCCCAAACGCAACAATAGTACTGTCCCTTTAGGCCTTATAAGAGGGCAGGCAGAAAACATTGCAAACATCAAAAACATGCAGGGTTTGATGGAACTCCTGACGAACAAGTAAACAGTTGTTCTAGAACAAATGTATTAAGCATTTCTGATGTGGCACTGTCGGATTCACAAATAGCTTTGTTAAACAAAGGCCTTTCTTTTATACCTGTTTTTTTTTTTGTTCAGGAAGATGAGTTGGCACAGGATGTTATAGCTTTTTGCCGATTGCTAAATCTCAAAGTGCATTTTCATGATAGTACAAATGATTATTCAGCTGGGGATTCATTCAAATACCACAAATCCACCTTTGTTCCACCAGTGCATCATTGCTTGAGCCCTTTTCAAAATATTTACTCAGAGATATGCACTTTAATTCAAATATGGCTCAGACAAAATATAATAATTATTCAAAGTCTGATATGTTGGTTATACAGGAACTTGCTAATAATAAAAACTTGGTAATTATTTCTGCGGACAAAGATGGTGCTGTGGTTGTCATGAATTGGTTACATTATGATGCCGCGGCTCATAGACAATTAGATGATGGCAGATACTACACTAGAATGTAGTATTTTTAAACAACTAGATACAAATGTTTGGAATCAGCAGTAGAAAAAGCATAATTACAGAGCAAATTAAATACCATCTTACTGTTCCAGATCCAAGTAGCCAAAATATATATTTTTTACCAAAGATCCATAAAGATCTTCACAATCCTCCAGGCAGACCCATCGTGGCTGGCAATGGGTCCCTAACTGAACCAATATCACAATTCCCGACACAATATTTTAAACCCTTACTTAAATGGTTTGATCCAGAATCCAAGACACTACAGAATTTCTGGACATAATAAATGATATGCAAATTGAGGATCATTGGTTAATGTGCGAATTAGATGTTTGTTCATTATATACAAACATACCACACTGGGCAGGGCTGGATGCTATTGAATACTGGCTAGAGAAATGTAATCTATATAAACCTGGTTTCAGTACCTTTCTTCTCATTTTGACAGAACATGCTCTCACTTAGAATGTCTTCTCTTATGGCAACCAATGTTATTTACAAGTGTATGGGACTGCAATGGGTGCATCTTTTGCACCTATATATGTGGATCTATACATGGCTTACATAGAAGAACACATTATTTATGATACTACACACAACATCTACTTGGGGGAATTGATATATTGCGCAGGTATTTGGATGACTGCTGGATGGTGTGGAGGTCTGATGTGGAATACCTTATGTAATTCATAGGGTATCTCAACGAAAATAAGTGGGGTTTACAGTTTACTGTCAATTACCATCTGGATAGAATTACCTACTTAGATGTACTTTTATCTAGGAATGTTAACAACACTTTACATGCAGAAGGATTTCGTAAATACCCTGAATATAACACTCTACTCCACGCGTCCAGCTTTCATCCAGCCCATATTACCAAAAACATCCCCAAGTCACAATTCATCAGGATGAGACGCATCTGTTCAGATGATAATTCTTTTGCACATTTTTGCACTGATCTAATTCATAGATTTCGAGAGAGAGGATATAACATGGGTTATGTCTATGCAGCAAGTAACCATGCTGCCAATATTGATAGAAAGGACTTTCTCAAATACAAACCAAAACCAAGTTCTACAACTAAAAAATTATGTTTTACCACCACATATGGTAGGAACACTAACAAGCTTATTGATGTCATCAGAAGACATTGGAATGTATTATTGGCAGACAATTTTTTTGTTGCAACATTTAGGTGAAACATGTCAGTTCTCTTTTAGGAAAGGGAAGAATTTGGGGTCTTACTTTAGCCATTTCAAACATCAGCATTTATCCACTCATCATGACACTATCCAGACTACTATTTCTGGGGAGAAGACCATTGGCTGCATGCCTTGTGGTCATTGCAGCAACTGTGTTCGAGTTTTGAAAACCAAAAACTTTTCCAGCAGCAATTGCAGTATGGTATTTGACATTAAGTTTTTTGCAAACTGCAGTACAGACTGGCTTATATACCTGGCTACCTGCAGCTGTCATGGTTTTACATTGGATAAACATCTAGACCCCTTAGGTTACATATTTCTAAACACCTTTCTGATGTTAACCATAAAAGAATGAGCAATGCTTTGTCCAAAGATGCTTCACAACACACTACAGCATCCTTTCACTTTACCATTATAGATAGGATAATAGGTGACAGGAACCAAAAAACTGGATGGCATACAACATTGAATGCAGTGGAGAAGAAGTGGATTGTTAAACTGAGAGGGCTGTTTAGCCCAGGCTTAAATGAATATTTATGAGCCCACCAATAATATATCAGTATCAATTAAGGATAGATTATATATATGTTCACAAGATGTCTTGTATTTGTTACACTGATGAAGGCTAGGTTAATTCCTTAGCCAAAACCGGTCTGTTTTTTCTTGTGTAGAAATAAATAAATATATGCACAGCGCACAGTTGTTGGCTATTTTTGCTACTTGTTGCTACTTTTTGGCTGTGCAATTACTTCCGTGCAGGGGATTTCTTTTTTGGAAGATTCTGAGCCCCCCAAGCCTTTCTGTGTTGGAGGGAAGCCTTTTATCTACCACAAGAGGAGTAGTTTCTGGCCCAGAAATTGTAGTTTACTGGTCGTTTGGGCAGTTTTCCATCCCTTTCAAATTTCTGGTTTAAAACCCCATGTTTGCATGGATTTGCGCTTGTTTAACCTCCGCACACCAGTGCTGAGCTGAGATAAACTATTACTGGTGCCAGAAACTCTGCTCTTCATTTTTCCCTTAGATCTTGCTAGTTCTTTCTCTATTGCACTTCAACTAGCCTAATCGCTTTGCATTTCAAAAGTTTTTTTTAGCAATTATTGTACCTTGGTGCCATCAGCACTAGTCATTCTTCATGGAAATAGCTCCAATACTTAGTAGTTATGACCACCCCTCCTAGCATGATTAAAGGGCAGTTCCCTGTGCTTACTCCTATTAACCTGATGCACTTGTGCATTCTGAGGCAGTGTAGCAACTGCCTCATGTGTATAGACAACCCTCTCTTCTTACCCCCAACACATAGACTTGTGAGAGATGCACTTATATCACCAAATTGGAAGCTATGCACTCTCCAGCCAAGACTGGACTAGCTGGTCAGTAGGAGAAGGTCAACACCTGCACCACACCACATGGAACACATAGCCCTCCAGAACACCCAGTATCACAGCTCTCACATAAAAACACAAACCACACACCCACCTTCATGGAGGCTCTCAATAGAAATTTACCCAAACAACATAGACCTCCAAGACAGAAATGCACTCAACCACCACAAAACAGTGCAAACCACAGGACACATAGCTCACCTCCACAGTGTGCCACTCAATCTAAGTCCCTAAGGCTTAACACCTTGCCCAGTAAACTAATCATAGGTGACTCAATAGTGAGGCACACAAATGTCCCACTCACTAGGTTGAATAAGGAGAGGGTAATAGTCAGCTGTCTATCAGGTGCCAGAATCTCACACATAACACACACACTCGGGTCACTCCACAACAAGTATAAGTATGAAACTGTCGTTGTCCATGTGGGTGTGAATGACCTGAGACACAATTCCTTGGACTATATGAAAAGAGACATGGTGGACCTCTCAGATTATGTGGCCCAGGCACGTATGACACTAGCCCTGAGCAGCATCCTACCATCACCCAGAATGATACCGCAGTACAAACAAAAAAAATGACTGACTTCAAAAACTGGCTAAGTTTTTGCTGTCATTCTAAGGGGATGACATGATTGACAGACCTCAATGCTTTGCTAGAGATGGCTTGCATCTGTCACGCCTGGGTTTCCAGCTACTGGATAAGGCCCTTGCCACCCCTATAGTGCCTTTTTTAGGCAGTGTTTCAAAGACCAAATTACCACCATAACAGCTATAAATAAATGCAGTATGAGGGTCATGCTGCTCAGTACTAGAAGTCTAAATCTCAAGATGCACTTGCTCAAAGCACTCCCCAAAATGGAGAACATTGACATTTGTACTGTAATGGAGACCTAGTTTAAAGCGGCAATATGCACCACTGCGCTACCAGGCTATAACTCATTCCACACCTTTCGACGTTAAAACATGGACTGAAGCTCCAAAGGTTGTGTTGTCTCCATATTCATAAAGAATATCCATACCTCCAGACTAGTAGCCCAACATGATGCATCTGAGATACTTCAGGTACAACTAACATTGGGTAAGATGGCGATCCAGGTCATAGCTTCCTATAGGTCCCCAACCATGTCCGTAGACTCTCACTCCATGTTCTTAACCACCCTGGAATCTATCAAGGTCCAACCCAACACTCTCTTACTAGGAGACTTCAACTACCTCTCCATCAACTGGAAAAATTACTCAAGCACAAATACACTGACACAACCCTTTCTGGAATTCATCAATTCCAGTGCCCTGGACCGGCTCATTCTGACCCCCACTAGAGGAAGCAACATTCTTGATCTGGTTATTACTAACATGGGTAACAGTTGCTCTACACAAATAGTCAATCCCTCCCTGGTCAGAGCCGAACATAAACTAATCACCATGGAAATCCACATCTCACCCATACCACCCCAAATGTAACCACCTTGAAAAATTTCTCCAAAGCTGACTTTAGATGCCTAAAAACAGAGGTGGGTGACTAACTTTATATCACCCATGCCAATGGAAAATAGCTGCATGACTGCCAAATCATACACCAATGCATTGTACAAACATGTACATAAATGCATGGAACTAGCCATACCCAACAGAACCAAGACACTCTCCTCCAAAAAAAGGAAGCCAATCTGGCGGTCCCCTGATATTAATAAACTGTACAACAGAAGGAAGAAACTGTTGCAGAAAAAGGTGAAGTCCCAAGACTGGAAAAACTCCCTTATTACCCTCAGCAAAAAGTTGATATCCCTCATCAAATCCTCTAAAGCCAGCTATGAAGGGAGAATTGCAGCAGGCACTAAAAACAACCACAAAGCCTTCTCTAGCTATATCAAGAATCTCCATGGCAATATCCATATTTGCTCTGAGCTACTGCACAATGGTACCTCCTATACTGAGCAAAGAGATCTTGCCAACATACTGGCTGACAGATTCAGTGCCAACTTTACCCCTCTCTCTCCCCTAAATGACCAATCACAGTACCAGAAGAATGCCAAGCATCCAGAATTACTGCAGCACAGATTAAAGCTGCATTGTACAAGGCCAAGAATACAGCTTATATGCAACTTGATAATATCCCTGGCTGTGTTCTACATGAAATACAAAGTGAACTGGCACCACATCTGTGTGCCTTGTTCAGTCATAGCCTCATCTCAGGCGTTGTCCCTACCGAATAGTGCACTGTTGCAGTCATCCCTCTCCATAAAGGGAGAGTGACTACAGACCCTGGGAATTATCGCGTCATTAGCCTGATGAGTCTGAGATGTAAAACTATGGACCGCATCATCATGGATCTGATTAACAAAGATACAGGAAATCTCCAAAGTCTAGGCTTTGTGAAAGGGATATCATGCCTGCTCAACCTGGTAGACTTCTTTGAGTCAGTCACCAGGACTGTGGATGAAGTTAAGGCAGTGCATACAGTCTACCTCAATCTGGCCATGGCCTTTGATACCATTCCTCATTCAGGAATTATTGATAAACTCACCAAACTAGGCATCAACCCCTATATCAATAGGTGGGTTGCATATTGGCTCACAGATCGAACACATAGTGTGAAAGTAGGGGACCCAAAGTCAGACTGCCAAACAGTCACAAGTGGAGTCCCACAGAGATCAATCCTGGGTCCTCTCCTGTATGGGATCTATTTCTCAGAAGTCCAGGAAACATAAAGGGACTCTGGCTGACCAATGTCACAGATGATCACAAGCTGGGAGCAATTAACTCCCCAAATGATGCAGACATCCTACAGAAAAGCCTCACTGAGACCAACGACTGGTTTTGAAACCACTGGCCTTAAGCTTAACTCCAAAAATGCGTTGTCATTGCCTATGGTAAAAACTCAGTTCCCACTAATTACCACATTGATGGGAGCCCACTGAACACTAAAGGCGTTATAAGACATCTGGGGAAGCAGGTTGACAGCAACCTCTCGAAGTACCTCATGAAGAGGATCCTAGGCATTAAACACATGTTTTACATGGACAGACTCAAAAGACCTCAGCTATTCTCTGTCTCATATCGGCTACTTAGAGACAATCTCAACTTGACGTACAAAGCCATATTTGACCCAGCTTTATTAGAAATGCTACATCTAAAGAAATACCAATCCCTCCATACCACACGCTCCTGAGACCTCAACCTAATTATCACAATCAACAGAACATGCTGGAGGGACAGGTTCCTCACCCAGAGACTACCCATGCTCTGGAATAGACTTCCATACATGTCAAGCAGAGCACCTCGAGAGCAAGACAAATCTTGATGAGTGGATGGGTAATAGAAAGTTCACCCTGCGGATCACTCCAATGTCTGTACTTGATAGAAGCACTGGGACCTATCGTTGGGTTGCATGATGCCAGACCACTTCTATGGGCTAGTCTTGTAAAGGTTCCAGGGCCATTAGCCTAGTACACACCTATGAACCTATGATCTGTATGCAGTCAGCCTGTAAGGTAATGTGCTGCAGTCAAGTATAACACTGTCATAGCTGTAGAATGCAAATCCAGTGGATGTAAATTGTATTGTTTAACTCATATATTACTGTTCAAGGCTGTCTGTAGGCCAGTATTGTTCACATAATGCTCTGTCATCCACAGACAGCAGGTAATAAAGGTATATACGTGAGGTAGCCCACTCCATGTGCTGATACTGATTGTTGAATTCACAGATATTTCAAACCATAATAATAATTTGTGTGCACCAGCATTGTTTATACTGGTATATAGTTTACCTACTATATGCGTTATGCTTGTATATCAATTATGTGTGTTCTACTGTCACTTCAGTCTAGTATAACACTTTAGTAGTACTATCAGGTCATATTTTGGTTCCACATAAGCTCTAGGTAAATTAAGTCAACCAGGAATCAGCAGTTACTCCATAGCTCAGTTTGTTAAATGCTCTGTATATAGTGTATTTTGCCACACATAGACCAGGGTTCAAATCCAGTGCTATGTAGCATTAAATATTACAGTAGCAGTCACATAATGCTTACAAATTCTCTCTCCATAGGAACTATAGGTATGTGGGTGAGGTAGCCCATATTATGAGTAGATAATTGTGTGTGTATATGCCACAGACTGTTAAAATCATTAGCAAGAATATGTTCATCAGCAATGTTCAGTCAGAAGGAAAATAGTAATCCTGGTATGGCTGCATGCCTGGAGTCTCTGTTAAAATTTGCTTCAGTCAATTAATACAGCCTTTGCACATGTCCCCTGCAGTCACTGCTATTGGGTTCTATTACCATGCCTGCCACCCAAGGCGTAACAGCTGTTTAGAGTCTGTAACTGTACACATACAAGTGTCACGATTTTAAGTGATGTAAGTAATAGTTCATAAATCTGATTGTTGTAGGATTACCATGGAAATGATTATCTAGATTGCAAAGCATCACCAAATCAACCCACAAAACACCTTAGTAGTTATATAGGTCCACCTGATCTGCAAGCATTCTGTGTAGTGGTGTACCTCCAGTTGTTACTGTTTGGCCCATAGTGCCCCATGCAAATAGCTTGAGAGGTAGGTATATACTACATCAGCTATAGAAGACTTGTAGTCACTGCACACATAAACAAGATACAGACCCGTAGAGCAGATAGTAGTAGTGATGTCAAAGAACTAACCAGAAATGTTATTAATGGACTGTTTTTCTCTCTCCCCCACCCCTAATCTTCATTTATTTCTTATTTTATTCATTGGTTATGGTTTACTATTAACGTATGTTGTTACAATAACTGTATTTTGGGACATGTGTTTTATTATTGTTTTGTTTTATAATGGATGCATATTAACATATATTGTTACATTACCTAGTTTGTTGGCGTTATACTGTAACTGTTACTAGCATGCTGTTAATATACTGACTGTTCTGTTATTTACTGTTCTGTTTCACATAATATGCATTGATATGTAACTGGGTTATTTCCAATGTTTTCCCATGTTGTTATTACTAACAATGATTTGTTTTTCATTAACCTATACTTATTACTATACCTCCATTACTACAGCATGTCAGGGTAGGCCGGTTCTGGGTGATCCACCTACCTTGCCTCAACTGGCCTTGGCACCTGGTCCTAGCACATTTGGGACCCAATCTGGTGGTGCCCTCTCCCTGCCATTGCAATATCTGTGGCATCAGGTGGAACCCTCTCAGGGGATGGGGCCCAGCGTCCCCCTGGGAGCAGTGGCAGTGGGGGCATTGTTACCCAGGCTGAACTGCCAGTCATGGTGCACACGATTGTTAATCAGAGCTATGAATGCCACCTGCACCAGATTGAGGGCATTATGGCCAACCTGCTATGGCGGCCTTTTCCTGATGCCCAGCCTCCAGCACAACCACCCTTCAGGGCAGTGCAGGAGCAGTGTTGACGGTCCCATGAGTGGGGACATGAGTCATGCTCCTGCTGTTTGGAGATGCATGTGACTTAGACTCCACAACAACCTCCCCATGCAAGGCGTTCACCCACCTCATGTGTCACACACTACCCCATCTGCTGTATTGTCTGTCTTGTCTGTCTGCAAATGCATCCTCTCCTACCCAGCTTACCTCCCCACATGTACCTAAGTCCCTTCCAAAGCATCCAATCTCACCTTAATAAAAAAAATGGCATCTGTCCCAAAAAATATCCACCCATACATAGCTCTCCATTTTGCATTTGTCCACTGGACACAAGTCATGTTGTCTAATTGGCTTGACAACAAAGTTATGTTGTCCTGACCCCTCTCCCTGGGGTTTGAGAGTTCAAATTCATCAACAAAATCTGTCAAGGTGCAAAGCATTTGCTGCACAAGAAATTGATAGCTATGGTTCTTTCCTACACTTTTCTTGCACATCCTTACATGCTTTCATTGTTTTTTCCCCTACTTGACTCCATTTTACCACTTTCCAAGCTCTCCTTTCTTCTTTTCTTTATATTTTTTTAGTGCAAAGCTGCATGGTGTGCCACATCCCGCAGCTTTGCTTAGCTCAGTTAAATGGAGCTCTAATGAGTATATATGTTTATAGCATTGTAAGTCACCTGTACAAAATAAACACCTCTGCCATATTTTGAACCCAAGCCCATCACACTGCATTAACCCACCATGCCATGCAGATCTTAATTAAAGCAGGTGTTTTCATCAAAACATAGTGATTGCCACTTACAGTCATTAGGCATGCCTCAGAAAAGCTGTGAGCGGTGCCACACAGTGTAAACTAAAATTAAAAATTAATTGGAAAAATGGGAGTGTACCTTTGACTTTTGCACAATAATACACTATTAGACAGCCAAGGACATAAAAATGGATGTAAGTGAGGCCTGCGATAGCAGGTAAATCTACCCTTGTATCAGCAACATGTAGAAAGACACCTGCCAAGGCATTCATGGCAAATACATATTCAGCTAAGATTCTGGTGCAGAAATACATCCATATAAAGCCATGCACATACTGATGAATGTAGAAAATGTTTATCACAGCCTGTATGTGTGCACATATATCTTGCAAATCCACTTATTATAGCAGTAGCTCAGTCTGTTAAATGCCTTATATGTAACATATTTTGCTGCATACAGTCCTGGATTCAAATCCAGTCTTGTGTTCATAGGTTCATAGGTCCATAGGTAGGTACTAGGCTATTGGCCCTAGGGCCTATACAAGCCCAGCCAAAAAGGAACCCTGGCTTTAAGACACCCAAGAAAATTATTTTCCTGTGCCACTGTTGAGCAGAGCCACAGAAGTAATCCCTGGGGTGAATTTCCTATTTCCCATCCAATCATCAAGATTTTTTTTGAAGAGTACTAATGAGGAGCTTTGTTTGATATAGATAGGTAGTTTATTCCAGAGTATGGGAAGACTCTGGGACAGGACTCTATCCCACCGGCATGTTCTGTTTATTGTGGTGACAAGGTTTAGATCTTTAGAGCATGTTGCTCAGAGGGATTTGGACTTCTTTAAGTGGTGCATGTCCAACAGCATTGGGTTTGACATAACTTTGAATGTTAAACAGAGATCACCTCTGAGTAGGCAATATGTGACTGAGTAAAGCTGGAGTTTTTGAGACAGTCTGCGTAGGGCATCTGTTTGAGGCCAGTAATCCTCTTTGTGAGGTATTTCTGCGGCCTTTCCAGTTGTTGTAGATGTCTTGTGAGGTACATACCAAAAGGGGTGTTGTACTCTATAATGGGTCTAATGAGGGGAACAATGACCTCTTTTTTTCTGGATGAGAAACCTTTTGTGATGAGGTGTGCAATGTAGAAGGATTTCCTGACTACTGTGGCAATGTGATTATCAAAGGAGAGACTACTGTCCACCTGTGTCCCAAGGTCTCTTATCACACTTTCGGTGTTAAGTATACTACTGCCTATGTTGTAGTTCAAGGGTACAGAGTTTTTACCAAAGAGGATGACAATGCACTTTTTGGCATTGAGCTTGAGGCCATGGCTTTGACACCAGGCATCTGTCTCAGTGAGGCCCTTTTGTAGGATGTCCACTTCATTAGGAGTTTTGATTATGGCTCCTAGTTTGCAGTCATCTGCAAACTTCGTTAGCCAAAGACCTTCTGTGTTAGCCTGTACTTCAGAGAAGTAGATACCAAACAGGAGAGGACCCAGGACTGAACCCTGTGGTACTCCACTTGTCACTGGTCTGAAGTCGGATTTGGAGTCTGCTACTTTCACAGTGTAAGTTCTGTCAGTGAGCCAGTTGGCAACCCATCTTGTGACATAAGGATTTATACCTAGTTTAGTGAGTTTATCTATAATTCCAGAGTGGGGGATAGTGTTTAAAGCCTTGGCAAGATCTAGATAGGCTGTGTGAACCACCTTACCCTCGTCTACAGCTTTGGTGACTGCTTCAAAGAATTCTATCAGGTTTAGGAGACATTATCTGCCTTTTACAAACCCAAACTGGGTGGGGTCCAGAGTTTGGAGATTATCAATGTCTTTTTTTATAAGTTCCATGATGATACATTCCATGGCCTTGCAAACCAGGCTCATCAGGCTAATGGGTGGTAGTTCCCGGTGTCCATGGTGGCTCCCCCCTTGCAGAGTGGGATAACTGTTGCTGTGCGCCATTCAGCGGGCACAAAGCCTGAGGCGAGGTTATGATTGAACATGGTACTTAGGTTGGGTGCCAGTTCATTCTGTAGGTCATGTAGAACGCAGCCTGGGATGTTGTCCGGTCCCAAGGATGCTGTTTTCTTGGCTTTGGAGAGTGTAGTTTTTACCTGTGCAGCCGTGATTATAGGAACTTTGCATTCTTCCGGTACAGTGGTGGGCTTTTTAGGGGGTTAGAGTGCGGTAAAGTTAGTACTGAACCTATCTGCCAGGATGTTGACAATATCAGTTGTGTCTATATATTTAGTGCCATTGTGCAGTAACTCAGAGCAGATCTGAGTGTTGCCATTGAGATTCTTGACATAGCTATAGAATGCTTTGTGGTTGTCTTCAGAATCAGTGGCGATTTTGTTTTCGTAACTAGCTTTGGAGGATTTATCAGGGATCACAGCTTCTTACTGAGGCTGACCAGGGAGCTCCTCCACTCATGGGATTTTACTCTCTTTTGCCACAGTTTCTTCCTTCTGTTGTACAGTTTGTTTATGGCAGGGGACCACCAGATTGGCTTCCTTTTTTTGGAGGATAGCGTCTTGGTTCCGTTCGGGTTAGCACGATCCATGCACTTGTGTAAGTGCTTATAAAGTGCAATTGTTGCAGTTCAGTTTTGTTACTGTGAAGACAGCAAGTAATGACTGAGTCATGAAATCTTTATCTACACAGGTTACTGCTAATTAATGATCTACTATCCAGATTTCAAGTCAGAGGCCTGCATGTGGTGATACACTGCACATATCTTTATAGCATAGGTATATGTCACCTACTACTCTGTTATTGGCATAATTGCATAACAGATGTACCTTAATCACATGCCCCAGTTGGACTGTAATGGTACCCTTACCCTGGATCTACCATACTGACAGGGCTGACATAGCTGCCACAGTTACATGTAGGGCATGTTGTCCTCCAAAGTGTTTACACTCCCCATAGGTGTTCTAGGCTGCAGCAGCAGCTGTAGCCTGTAGCACACGCACCTTTATGTAAAGGTAGCTCCTACAGACCTGCCATACCTCCCAACCCCTAGCACAAGGAATCCGGACTCAGCCATACTTAATGGGGGGGGGGGGTCAAAGTTCCAGAGAGTGGGACATGTTTAACAGTTTGCCTCTACATTGATAGTAGGTTGCTACAATAACATATATTGCATTAGCATGCATATTCAAAGGGATATGAAGTCTGGCATTCAAATGTGTGTCTTCCATTACTGATCTCAACCCTCAATGTTTGCCAGTGAATTGCCTGATGACCACAATTTCATGGGAAACTGACCAAACATATGAGGCGAAGCTGTGGACATACTACATAAATCTCTACAGTTAACAGTTATAGTACCTACCATCTGTGATGCTGCACTCTCCACATATCAGTAATGTCCATCTGAACAGATAAGAAAGGGGCTCATGTATACCTGAATGCCTTATATATTGCACCGGGGTGGCATGTCATTGGCTAATGATAGTGCAATGCAGCTCTTTTGGCTGCAATTACAATAGCAGTGCCACAGATTGGTGAGAGACAATTACCTGCTAATGAGAAGTACCTTAAAAAGGCAAGCAGCTGGTTATGGGGAAGAAATCTGTATGAGACTTACCTCACACAGAGATCGTATTTTGAAACCATTACCAGAAGCAAAGTTCAACAAGGTGTACTGCATTCACCCAGGTATGTAATTGTTTTCTTCATATAGCAGGATGCAGATGGGAGGATGGAGGTATGGGGAAAAGGGGCCACAGCATTAAGCCTGTCTTAGATCTATGGTAATGACATGTCATTGATACTCAGCTGTCCTACAACTACAGGCATGCCTCTCAAAGGTCCCTGATTTCCACTCACATCTCAGCTCTGCCCCTCTTATTCCCACCTACAATGGTTGGCTGTTATAGGGAAGCTAGTGAATGACACCTAAAACGGATAGGCTAAAAGCCTTGTCCCTTAACTCAGTCTCCTACAGACTGCTCAGAGGTGACCTCTGTCTGGTATACAAAGCAATCTCAGACCCCACCCTGATGGGACTGCTGCATATCCACACATCAAGCTCCACTCAAGTAACCCACATGTGCAACCTCAACCTGGTCTGTAACATCAATAGGACTTGTTCATGGGACAGATTTGTGTTCCAGAGACTCCCCCTATTGTGGAATAGACTCCCTCTCCACATAATGCAGAGCTCCTCATTAAATCTTTTTAATCACAATCTGGATAACTGAATGGGGAACAGAAAATACACCCCTGGGATTCCACCTGTGTCCCTGCTGGACAGTGGCACAGGATGCTGACTTGTTGGAACATCAGCTAAATTCTTGGCTAGGCTTGCAAGGGCCTCAGAGCAAATAGCCTAGTAACTTCCTATGATCCTATGAGCCTATGAAAACATAGTGACAAGAGGTAAGGGTGTATAGTCCTGTAACGTCAGACGATGTACACTAATTCATCTCCTCTCAGTCTGTCAATGTCTCACATAAATACATCTAAAATGTGCTTTCTTTATTACTTAAATTGTATAAATTTATATGTGCTTACTGTATTATGTAATTCTTACTACTTATAATTGGAGCTTTTCTTCCTGGGCCTCCACTGAAAAAGGACCTGTGTCCAGTCAGACTTTCCCAGTGAACAAATGTTAAATAAATAAATAAATACAATAACATTATAAAATTGTCCCTGATTGCCCCTGATGTACTCAGCTAAGTCCATGATCCTGTTTACATTGTTCCATGTCTGGTTGAGATCTATGCCTAACATAGCTGTCAACCTCAAAAAGAAGAAAATGTGTCCAAGGAATCCAAAGGTTACCCAGTAGGAAGTTGTTGTTGTGTCTTTCGGCTTTTCCCAGTTAGGGGTCACCACATTGGAACTCTGGTCCGCTAATGATTGGCAGTAGATTTTTACGTACCGAGTTGCCAGCTCTGACGCACAACCTTCAACAAAGGTACGCCCATTCACGCATGTCTCCACACAGAAGACGCTTTAGCTGAGAATCAAACAGGACAACGTCTTAGTGTAAGGGGACAATGCTACCGCAGCACCACCACTGCAGTGTTACCCAGTAGGAAGTAAATACGATAAATGCTGCAAACAAACCAGGCATCCACCAAGGCTGTAAAAGTATAAAACTTTAATACACAGAGTACACAGGATAAGCACTTTCACATGAGTTGTGCTTCATCAGATCCACAGAATAAAACAACAGAACCCATTAAATACTAAAACATGTGCTTCAATTAACCAATAAATTACAGCAATCAATTATTGATGCATACTTCTTTTCTTAAGAATTGATTTTAAAGGAACAGAGGCATTAAGGCCTGGCAGTTTATCTGCCTGCAACTTTACAATCCACTTTGTCTCTGCAGTTTCAAGTCTGTTATTAAAATCACCATGCCTTTTATTAAAATACAGCAATTGCAACACTATAAAATCAAAACTATGATCAGTAAAAATAGAAACATGTTTAGCTAGGACATTAAGTTTATATTTACGTCTAATGTCACCCATATGCTGATGAATACGCTCTTTAAGCATCCTAACAGTTTTCCCCACATAGAATGAAATGCAAGTTATGCTTGAATTTGTCCATTTTAAACAATTCACTTTCGACTGTCTTAATAAAAGTTTCAAGCACTGGAGGTGTTTGCAGCATAAACAAGCTAGAAGCTTTAGAGGAGCTGGCATATGATAATTGAACTGACTATAAAGTTAGACTTTCATTGACTTATGGCAATAATGTGCAGCAGGTCTGCAGCACAGTTAATAAATTGTGGCCCATATTACTCTCAGATGACAAGATAAAATCTATAGTGAGTGATAAACCTAGTTGTGTTTTTAAGAACAATTTATCTCTGAAGAGACAAATGTGTTATAGATCTATGGTTAGACCAGTTTTGTCTTCTGAGTGGAAGGGCACCTATCCTTATAGGGGCTGCAAAGCCTGCTGTCACATTTCTACTAGGTAGTTTTTCAGCATCCAGTATATGATGTTATATTTAAACCTGACTTTTATGCTGATTGTAAGTCCCATTGACTTGTATACTTAGCCAGATGTAAATGTTGCACTTCATTCTACTTGGGGAAAACTGTTAGGATGCTTAAATAGTGTATTCTTCAGCATATGGGTGACATTAGATGTAAAAATATACCTAATGCCCTAGCTAAAGATGTTTCTATTTTTACTGATCATAGTTTTGATTTTATAGTGTTGCAATTGCTGTATTTTAATAAAAGGCATGGTGATTTTAATAACATACTTGAAAGTACAGAGACAAAGTGGATTGTAAAGTTGCAGGCAAATAAACTGCCTAGCCTTAATGCCTCTGTTCCATTAAAACCAATTCTTAAGAAAAGAAGTATACACCAATAATTGATTGCTGTGTTTTATTGATTAATTGAAGCACATGTTTTAATACTTAATGGGTTGTGTTGTTTTATTCTGTGGATCTGATGAGGCACAACTCGTGTGAAAGCGCTTATCCTGTGTACTCTGTGTATTAAAGTTTTATACTTTTACAGCCTTGGTGGTTGCCTGGTTTGTTTGCAGCATTTATAGCTGTCAACCTGTTACATCAAGATATCTGAACAAAGCCATAATGAATGGAGGGACAAAGGCCCAAAATTAGGGACACTGTAACTGCTGTTTGTACAAAGTAAGAAGGTGAATAGAATAACAGATATTACAGTAGCATAACTGTGTTCTGAAGGGTATGATGTCTTAAACCCAGATGTTGGTATTTATTTTCTGACCTCAGCCATCAATGATTGGTCAATCTTTTGTCAGAAATCCACAATGTAGTGTGGAAATGACTAAAACTATGAAGCAAACATCTTGACATTCTGCAAACATCTGTATAGTTGAGAGGTATGATGCCTGCAGGGAACATATACTACAGCAGGTTTGTATTATACTACAGCAGGTTTGTATTTCCTCGTATAATGTTTGTAATAGCACACTGCTATTTGTTTGGTAGTAGGGGACACAACTCAGTAGACAGCAGTGCTGGGCATAAGAACATACAGCAGAATCTGTCACAGCACACAGGAACATACCCCAATATTGCCACTATCTTGGTGGTACTGCACACGTAGTGTGTTGTCAGACTGTGGGGTATGACATGTGGGGGAGCAGTGGATAATGCAGGCCATTATGGTTGTGCTGGATGTGTACATAGTGAATGTCCATGTATCTGGTCCTGTAATATTTTCCTCTTTTGTTGTCTTTCAGGAGCATGTACAGCAGAAGACATGCCGGGTCTATATTATAAAGTCAAAGATTTAGGTAATCGAATACCTAAAGCTCGACACCTAAACAGTGAAAGCTGTAAACATTGAATGACCACTTTTGTGAATTTTTTCATAGGGAAAGAATTTGCTTGGCAGGAGAAAAAAAAAATTCAAACCCTAATTAAGTGGGGGGGCTTCACCCCCCCAAACACCCCCATGAGGGAGGCTGTGCCCCCCTTACCCCCTAACTAAATATACCAACTCTGAGATCACTCTACAGTGGAGAAAAGGGCAGATTCCCAATGATGGCCAAGCAAATTCTTTCCCTAAAAAAGAATTCTGGGAAGTGGCCATTCGATATTTACAGTTTTTGCTGTTTAGGTGTTGATCTTTAGGTATCCAATTACCCAAAGTTTCAATCACCTAATATAGACGGGACATGCCACCTTCTCAGATGCATAAAATGACATAATAGTGGATGGACTAAGACAGCACCATCAGATCTTGTTATCTAGGGGGAGGCATAATCACGAACAGCAGGCAGCATTGTGGGCAGACCTTGTGCGGGATGTCAATAAGACTGGCCAACAGGACAGGACCTATGGGCAGGTCCAACATCGAGACACAGACATGCTGAATGCTGCATGACTTTTGGGCAACTGATGTTGCAAGGGATTGTGCCACCACCAGTGGAGGACCTGCAATCCAACACCTACTCCCGGCCACAAAGGAATTCCTGGAAAACCTTGGAAAGCTGTTTTTATTATCGGCTGAGTCATGAGGTGTTTGGTGTAACTAGGGAGACATTGGTGGTACGAGCACTTTTGGTATCATCCTGTTCTGTTTTGTTCAAACCTTGGAACAGACGACAGCTCCCAGGCATCCATCACACCATACATCGAGGAGGTGGGTGCCAGTGTCCACAGCAGAGGAGAGCGCAGGTACGTGCACTGTGTTTACCAGTGTAGTACTGTATTAGGCATTGTGGCAGGCTGTACTTATCTGTACAAGGGTGTCAGGTTTATCTGCATTGGTGGGGGTTGGGGTTTACATTCAGTTGTGTACACATACTCAGAATATCAGCAATACAGTCAGTATCACAGTAGCTACTGCACATGTGGATACATGCTCATATTACCTTGTAGTGCTGCAGCATTTGGTGGTGCTGACAATAACTCTCCCTCACCTTTTCATAGGTCCATCAGGTGTGGCCCAAGTCCATGGTCCTGTACCTGGCAAGTGTGATACTGTTTTTTACAGATCATATATACCCTATAGGTTCATAGATTAGTACTAAGCTAACTGCACTTGCAAGCCATTTTAAGCCTAGCCAATTATCTCTTGTGAGACTCAAACCCTGCATCTTGTGTTTGTAAGGCAAACACCTTAACCATTAGGCCACCCTCCCAACTATGAAAGTTAATGGCTGCCATATTGCCTTATGTACAAATGTGGTGTTTAGCCAGAGTAGAATATTTGTATGTTCCATTCTGGAAAAGTTAAATACAGTTCATAGATTGAGTAATTACAGGTATGTATTTGAACGACCATCAACACATTTGCACTTATAGTTATGAGCAGATACACAGCCTGGTATACGAGACAATTACTCCCAGATGCCTATTCAAACACAAAAGGGAGATGGTACATACCTGAGGCAGTGACACTAGTACTGGCATATCATTCTCAAGATAGGTGTACTGGGTTTTATGTGTAGTTCTATCACATAGAGTGTCATATTGCATACCTTACAGGCAGATTGTACAGGCAACTTTAACTGGATGTGGCTGATGTGCATGTTATAAAGGGCTTGACTTGTCTGTGTATGTTGGTGTGAGGTTGTCTGTTGTGCATGGGAGCGGAGATGAGAAGATATGAGACTGGTAATGCAGTTGTGGATCCTCATTTGTATGAGTCTGTATGGTGTACCATACATAAAAGGCAGGTAGTAAAGTACTGCTTTTGTCTTGGTTTTCACAGGTAACTGGGGGGGGGGTTGCAGTCTGTCCCCCTCACAACCTGATGTCAGTGTCTTATTGGAATCTGATGATGATGGTGGCCATAGTGAGGTGCAGGTGGGGTTGCCAGGGGCTGAATCTCCCCCAGAGGTTGACATCCCTCTTATACTCTTCTTCTCTTTTACCCCACTTGTCTTCTTCTCTTCTATCCCCATTGTCACTCAGTATGCCCCCATATACCCAGTCCCCAGAGGCTACAGATATTGGACAGGCAGACAGTGGTGACACTGAACCGGGCAGTGTGACAAATACAGCATTACTGAGTGTAGACAATGTCCATAGCCAGAGAGCTGGAGAGGTCCCACACAGGTAGACTGATAGGGGTGCTCATAGGATGACTGCTGTCCAAAAACCACCTGTTGCAGGTGTCACATCACGGGCCACTTGGCACATGTTTTGGGCCACCATGGAGGCACAGGCATGTTCTGAATGCAACACCAGATGGATGCTTAGGGTTATGGATGGA
Source organism: Protopterus annectens (assembly GCF_019279795.1). Taxonomy (NCBI): domain Eukaryota; kingdom Metazoa; phylum Chordata; order Ceratodontiformes; family Protopteridae; genus Protopterus; species Protopterus annectens. The sequence continues at coordinate 1,082,340,678 of NC_056729.1, forward strand.
GCACAGTCTGACATTTGTGACTGCCTCCACCACATTGGGGCCATCCTGGATTGGTTCACTGATGTAGCAGACAGACGGTGGGCTGAGATAATGTCTGTCTTGGATGTGCATTGTCTGTGCTGGAACATCTGGTTGGACTTGGCCATTGGACACGTGGACACAGGTCAGCAAAACCATCTGCTGAATGTCCATGTGGCTGTGCACAGTCACGTTCCCATAGTGGCAGCACCTCCAGAGCTACAGAGAGAGGTGTGCTGTCCATACCATGATGTGGCAGGCCATGGGCATTTGTTCCGGGTGGTCCCATGGGGGGCACAGCCATAGCAGACTGCATTCACCATTAGGTACTACCACAGCATCTGACCTTGGGCATGGTGGTGCCAGTGCTACTCTTGGCAGAGCCAGTACCCATGTTTGTGGCCAGAGATGGCAAACTGTACACTCTGCAATGTATGGTCTACAGCTGTCCAACATACACACATGTAGGGCTAGTGCTGGGCTTGACTGTATACACACACACACACACACACACACACACACACACACACACACACACACACACACACACACACACACACACACACACACACACACACACACACAGTAGGTATATGTATATGTAATACATACTGAGAGATACACTAATCATCTGTGAGGGGGATAGGGACAGACAAACATGTATACTTAGCATGTACAGCCATACTTCCACATATCAGGTTTCTGTGAGGAAAAGGCTCAAGTTAGCTAAGCGTTGGAGCATGCCCAGTGGGACTGTCAGTACTTACAAGGTGACTTCAGGCCAGAGCTACCTGTTTGCCGGTCCAGGATTTTGTGTACTGCAGACATTGGCTGGTGCACCTGTTTCTGCAGTATAGCATTTCCCTGAAATTGTCCAAGGTATTCCCCAGCTATGTGCTGTACTTAATATGTGACTAGGGTACATAACGTAACACAACACACAAAGTGGCAGTCTGCATACCTCACACTGTGCATATTTTTGCAGAATGTCCAGGATTTCGTCCCATATGCCTGGTGTGTTCCTCAATCATTTATGGTGTTCTGGTATAATATTGTATAATGCAGTCACTGAATTGTGCTAACTACTGACACATTTAAGTTATGGCTTTTACATCCTGCAGCTATTCTGTTCTGTTGCAACCTGCTGTTATACTAGTCACCTTCTAGGTTCATCAAAGCATGCATAATGCCTGTCCATTGTTTTGGCTCATTGTCCCCCCATTTTCTCTAACTTTGGCCTGCTTTCTTGCAGTAACACATTGAGAGATATGAAATTCTGTGGGAATACCACCGTATGTGTATCCCCCATGCAAATGTTCTGGATGCTGCCAGATTCAAGCCATCATCACCATCACCCATACTAACATCCCTAGTCCAGTGAGCCACACCAGCCACCAGACAGAGAGGTGTCATTCCACACATAATCAACAGCATACAGACATACATTGTCACCCTGCATTACGTGAGACATATAACGTGTGGCCAGGTTCTATGTCACAGCCCGGGAATTGGCTGTTCTGCTGATATATCATTGCAAATGTACTGTTATAGCAGTTGTATGGGAACATTGATATGTTGGGGTGGGGGAAGAATAGTACATGCTCTGCTGGCATAGACAGTAGTGAAAATATCATGTGATCCCACTGTTTATCATCTCCCTTGACTGCTGTAGTGAATATTCCAACCATGAGGCCTAGGGAATATTACACAACACATATTATTGGACTGGGTATCTGTAGTCCCATGTGGATCTTACTTCTCTCCAAATAGCCCACTATATTCCCTTGCATACATACAGCTGGTCCATACATATGATAGCACATTATAGTACTTCTTATAAGTGGTGTATAGGTGAGTGACTTACCTTGTCAGTGTTGCTGTTTACAGAACTGTAGCTCAGGGCTGACTCTGTCTGATTCATGCAGTACACAACCAATACCTGGTTAGGTATAGGATGGGTGGGTTGCCTGGAATCATTTTTACTATATGTATGCGAGTCAGAGGAAGTTGTCGGTCCCTTGGGCCCTAGGTTGTCAGTGTATGTGCTATGCATTGCCTCTTGGCCAAGGCCAGGGCATACTGGGCACTCCTATGTCTGCCTACAGGGACATCCTCAGGGGTTTCCTATTCCAAATCCCCATGTGGGTGTGGCTGTGGGAACCTAGTCACTGGTCGAGGGCTGTGCATCCCTTCCTTTTTCTGATACTGCTGCAGCTGTTTCTGCAGGATCATATTGTGTAGCATGGCACATACTGTGAACATATTTGCACATGTGGCTGGACAGTACAGCAGGGCTCCACCAAATATATTAAGGCACTGGAACCATGACTTCAGCAGCCCAAACATATGCGCTATGATGTTTCTAGTTTGCTAGTTTGTGCATGTGCCTCATTATGGCATTCTTCCATGGGTGTGTATGCATTTCTGATGGGTGTCATCATCCACGGTTCCAGTGCATAGCCAGCATCTCCCAGTAAATGGCCATGTGGGATGTCCCCCTAGCAAACATCTGGTACAGCTGTGATGCATGCCAGATAATGGGAGTCGTGATAACTGCCAGGGATGCCAGCACACACATTCATGATAATGCCTAGGGCATTGCAAATGCCCTGACAGTTGATGGAGTGATACCCCTTGCAGTTGACATAGATTCTACCCTCCTCATTGGGTGGTGTCTTGATGTGTACATGAGCACAATCTATGACACCTGGTAGCTCAGGGTAGTGTGCTACATGGTAGAAGTGTTGCATACTGCTGGCCTTTCCCTCAGGGGTATGAGGAAAATAAATGTGCTCATTGGCATGTGGTACCATAGCATCCAGGAACTGGTGGAGTACCCTGGATGCTGATGCCTGCAAGACCCCTATCATGTCCCCAGTTGGTCTTTGGAAAGTACCTGTAGCTAGTACCCTTAGAGCTACACATGCCTTTGTTTCCACTGGGATGGGTTCTCATCTTTTGGCTCTAGGTCTGAGTAGAGGGCAGCAGAGCTGTGTGAGTTCTTGTAGCATGTTCCTGTCCACCATGTAGTGCTCTACAATCTCCAGCTCATGTAATTCCTGGAAGGTTATCCTGGGCCTATACTCTCTTTTCCTTCTCAGTCTAGGCCTAGTGTCAGCCACATCAGCAGCAGCATTGACCTCATCATCTAGCACATACAGATGTGGCAGACCTGCAGCAGCCCCTAGCATTCCTTCAGTTAAAAATCCCAAGTCTGTACTCCAGTGTTGCAGAGTATGGGTTTGAAATCAGATTGAAGGGTGTAGGCAACCATTATAGTGCTTTGCTGTAGGTACAGCCTATGTGATTGGCTGCATATTATGCATTCTACCTGCCAAGTACATCTTTATGGATTGTTAATGGCCCTAGTTTAATTGAAACAGGGGTCATCAATAATTAATATACTATTGGCTTTCTCAGTTGATTTTTTTTTTTTTTTTTTTGGACATCCTTCCTCACTCAGCACTGTGGCGCACCACTCAAGCACGTGCTCTGAATCTAAACAAGGCTTCACTGCCAGTGTACACATGCCCTTGCTAAGCACAGTAGAGCACCATGCAAACAGGCGCCGCAAAGATAAACAATGCTCAGCAGTCACTCCACACCCCCACTGAAAGTTAATGCTCAGCACAGTGGCGTGCCACACAAACATTCTGATACACACACCCTGAAGATAAACAAAGCTTAGCAGCCAGTGTACACACCCCCCCTGCTGAGCACAGTGGTGTACCATGCAAACAGGTGCAGCTGAGCTCCAGTGAGTTTAAAAGTCCTCAGACACACACCCCTGTTGACGTCAGCTACTTGTTCTCTGGACACCAACATGGTTCTATGCCTACACAAATGGGATCTGTGGACAAGGATACCCATTTGTGCTATTCAGTAACCCCAACTAATTTAAATAAGGATCCGTGCACACAGTCTGGAAACTACACAATTCCAGGCCCTGCCTTGTTGCCAACAGCACCATTCCACCATTGTAGATATTCCATGCAGGGTCCTATAATACATTACTGTCACATACTACTAAATTTGTTTTTTACAATCTTTTTTATTTTTTTTTCATAACAGCATGTTTGCACACTGCAGTATGTCTCACAAACATACACAGATCATTAAAAAAAATATATTATTTTAAAGTATTTCCCATATGGTTTTGGACACATGGTGGATAATTTTGCACATATCTGTGTCTGCTATCCTATTTCTGTCCATCAAACTACAGTTTTACTGCCCCTGTTCTCTGTTTAAATTCCTGTACACTCAATTTTTCTGTGTACTCTTTGGAGACCAACACGGGGTCTGCAGAATTGCCTATTCACTTGCTGGATCACTCTACCTTCCTCATTTGCATGCAGTTCACCCATTTATGATGTGATTTGCATGACACGGATACTTCTGTGTTGACGGTCTGTGCGCCATCCAGCTCTGTTAACTGGATCACAAACTTGCTAACATTTATATAAGTAGTGTACCACTATGCCTACATGGAAAAAAAGTCCATGTAGGCTTTCTTAAATTCCCCCCATTGTTTTCTGAAGAGAAGCAATTTAAAGAACTATTTAAATGTCAAAATTTGAACACCTTTGGGGTACCAAAGGTGAAGAAGGGGCAAAATCTCAAGTTCTTGCATGAATGACTAACTAAACTTTTGATGAGAAATTCTTAGTACCTTTGAAAAAAAAAAGAACACTTATCATTGCTCTAGTGCCTTATCTCCAAAGTATCAAGATTAAACCGTTCAGTATCCATGGTCACATGGTCACATCTTGAAAAAGAAAGAAGGAAGAAGCCCCAAGACTGGTCTCATCCCAGTCTCCATTGATTTGTAAGGAAAGAGAATTTTATTTGAAAACAACTATCCCCTTACATTTGGTCATGCTATTCATATACATTGAGTGTAGTTCTATAAAGATATTGTGCATAATGTTGGTCTTACACATTTCAGACCATAACATGATAAATAAACTGAAAAATTACTACTGCTAGTGCTGTGAAAAGCCAGCATCATGCACAACCACTTTTAAGTGCCTCACCATGATGTACACTACAATCAACGGTGCTCCACGACTGCACCTGATCCGCTGTAATAGCAAGGGATGATTTATAAAGAGTGTTTGTATTAGCATACTTACCGTAATCAAAATTAAGTTCATTGCCGGCAGGGTTTCTCTATAATGCAAACTGCGATTTTTAAGTTTTTTTTTTTATTTAAGTAGTTCATGTTCAAGTTTACGTCAGTGTATACTACCCAAGTACTTGACAAAACCCAGCAGTCAAGCAATGCTAAATAATAAATGATTACCAAGACACAGTTGCAATATATGCTGTACACTTTACAAAACCAGTATTTCCCAACATTTAAAAAATACCAAGACAGCAACAACAAAAAAGACAATAAAAACATGTTGTTGAAGCAAGTAAGAGACTAATATATTACCATGCCCAAACACAGCACTGGGATTAAATGATAAGAAATTAAATAGATTATACACAGACTTTGGCGATATTGTAGTTGAGAGCTTCACCAGTTCCATTCGCGCAGAATTGGGCGTGTCGCAAATTGAGTGACAACCCGGTCTGCATATTTAATTTGCTCGTGCATACATGAGATGAAAATATTAAATGTACACAAATGGCCCATTTCTTCCCTGACCCTCATAAAAAAATATAATGTAAGTTTCATTAATTTAATGCAGTTCAGAAACTAATTGTTGTTGGAAAACCGGCGACCATACTTTAGGCTTGCCACCTTTTTAGTTGCCCAGACTGGGACATTTTTGTGGTAAAATGAGATTTTGCAGGACAAACAGTATATCTGTCCCATTTCTTTACCATTAGTATTTACTGAGCTGTAGTGCCCCCTCAAGCTAACATGCCGAATACTAGGTGAATATTCATGAAGTCAGTGTGAAGACATCACTATGAATATTCACTTATTATTCCAACAGGAATAAACAATAGCAGATGCCATTTGAATACAGTTTTTTTTATGTTGGCAAAACAGTAAGTTAGGTTCTTTTCGGTGGTCATGGGTATGGTTTGCCCTGCAAAATTGTGTTTCCCATTTTGGAGATGGGGAAGTTGAGAGGTATGATTCACTGTAGACCAACAGGTTAAGTAAGCAGCCGTCGGTATGTGTTTCACATTTTGAGGGCTAGTGTTTCCCATTTTGGAGATGGGAGGTTGAGAGGTACGATTCACTGTAGACCGACAGGTTGTTTTTCCGGCAATATTGTAGTCGAGGGCCTCACCAGTTCAGTGCACTTTTTCTTTGGTTGTACATTCGGAGGGAATGCATATTCATGAATGACATATCAGGGAGGTGGGTTTGGGGCGGGGCTTGCTACTGCGCATCTGGTGAGGCCCTCAACTACAATATCGCCCAGACTTAAGCAGCTAAATTAAAAAAAAAATTAGTTCACTTTGTAACCAAGCTGAGTCAACTACACATATAATGAAAATGCGCCACACAGTCACTCTAAATTATGACATCTGAACATCCTTATCTGAAATGTATCTCAAAAATAGCAGCAAAGCATAAGTCCCAGAAACATTAGCATTTTCCATCCTAGAGATTATTTTATAATGTACCTCAAACGTTAACAATATAGAAAAAAATGGATCATAATCAACCACCAGTCAGTTCTAGAACTGCCTTAGGAAAATGCATTTTTCAAATATCAAGTGGAAAACCAGAAAAGGTTCTGGTAGCTGAGCAAAAAATCTGCAAGGAAGGGGGAACAGTGCATTCACCAGCACTACACTACTTCCAAAGGAGTTTAATTCATCTGAGCAGTGGCAGATGGTGCACATTACTCTATGGACTCTTAACTTTGAGTGGAAAAATGAAAGGGGTGGGTAGTACTTTTTTTTTTTTTTTTTTTTTGCAAAATGACTTAGGTCTCATTTTTATGTTTGTTTTGGAGTACAATACATTTCAAACCTTTAATATCTGTTGAAGGGACTGGAGTTGGAAATACTTCACATCTTGATTTCGGACTCTTATCTGTGTGAAGTAAGAGTTGTCTGATTTCTTGCTTGTACCTGTTTTGCAATGCAAATTACTATAGTACATTCTGTTACTGTATTAAACATTTTCAATGCTTGAGCAAGTTTTGCTTTTCTTTTTGTACCCCCTGGGTTCAGCTAAAAAGGGGTTTGCATGCCCAATGTGACTATCCCAGTCAACAAACATAAATAAATAAACTAAATAAAGATGAGGCTAATTAAACCAAAAGGGTTTGTTGCTGCAAGTATGCACTGAGGCCTTATAAGTACTGTAATCACAGTGTAGGATATGTGCATATTAAAGGTATTCTTTTTATTCAACAGATAATTTATAAGTCTGTCAAATGATGATAAAGTTTTATTATAATGTAATAGACTGACACTTGCAGCTGTAAATATCCACATAAACTATTTTTCCTACTGCCTGGCATTGTATCCTACTGTAGAATACAATATTAGATAACTGTATCATCAGAAAGGAATAGTCTGTGTAAGCAGGCTAAACATGCCTCATTCTTATTATTTATTAGAAGTTGGACTCTCTGTTTCTAATTTAGATCTGATTGCATAGCAGATAAGAGAGGAGTTTGCTAATTTACAGAAGTTTGTGAAATTCATGTATTTAGTCCTAGAGCCATCACATTTCCAGAATATCTGATTAATAGAGGTAATAGATTACTCCAGCCTTGGAAACATTAGTGTTGTTATAAGTACTTGTTTATATGTAATTGGTAGCTGTTAAACATTCTTGTTTATGCATAAGTTTTCTTTACTGTTGTGATAGTGTAATTACCAGATTAGCCCCGCATGTCTCACTCTAATCAGCAGTATATTATATTTAAGCATCTCATCTGGCTGATAGTCCATTGTAGCTGTTCATCTTTCTTTCCATACACTGCACAATGCCTAACACGTCTGAACATCTCAATGAAAAGCACTAGGTTCAATAATCCAATACAAGGAACACAGTGTTCTCATGGTTTAGTGAATACAAATTTGAAATGGTTTTGCTTCTAGAAAAATATCCTTCATATCATGAACATGAGGAATTATGCAGGCTATCCTACAATGTTCATATGCAGTTCCTAGGAATGCAGTACAAGAGATCATTGAGAATCCTAGCCAGGTTTTCCAATTGCTCCAGAGAACTGTTTGCTAAAGTGACTTGCTCAGAGTCCCACAGTAGACAACTGGAGCCTGAGGTAATCAAACCTTGGAATACAGAAAGCAGCTCAATAACAAATTGTGAACTTAATCCACTGTATTAACTTCATACAGAAAAGAAAAAAAAAAGTTTATTTCCACTTGTATAGCTGACTTCCTTGCAGGCTCACTTCAGGGTTTCCTAACTGGTTAAATGTACTGAGTGACTTAAACATATGGTCTGATAAAGATTTGTCTTCCTTGTTAGGTCATTACACTCTTTTTGTAAAGGGTTTGGTTTTGTTCGTGTGATTTCCACTTTGACTCATAAATTTAGCCTTACTCACTTGGTTTTCCAGCTTGTTGAATCCACGTCTGAAATGATGTTGGAAACTATCTCATAGTCATATCACTATATTTGTTTTGTTTTGAGAGCGTATTAGTCTAGTAGTCCTTTTTCTTAAATTGCTGGAATGCAGGAATGTTCATGCAGTAATTCTGCCTTCCACCTGTTCTCTCAGTCCCCACTGCAGATGAGTGTGATGCACTAATGAAAGCCTACAACAGGGACATGGAACATTCTCTGCATTTGCTTACCCATCTTGTGTACACTCTGTACATCTCATTCATATGAGCCATAATTTGATGTCAATCTCAGTGAAATGAGAAGGCAGTAGAAGAGGCTTCTGTTCAAATCAAAATGTACTGCCCTATTTCATGCCAAACTTAGGCTAAGTGAGGACTATATTATTTATTCAGTGCAGTTCCCTCATCAAAACACAGTGCCCCTATCTAGAGAGAGTGATCTTTACCAGATTGCCTAATTGCAGTCTTTCATGTGACTGACAGGCTAAGTAACCCAGTCTGACTTACTTCCTTTTAAATCCCTCTACCTGAAAAATGAACTGGACACTCATTTCTTTGCAGCTTAGTTGGCATTACTGAGAAATTCTTGTATTGCATGCCAACACAGAGCTGTAGCAAGGTCTGTTGGTTCCCTGGGTATTCTCCATGAGTGGTGCCCCAGACATCTACAAATCTGCCACCGTAAAAAGAAAGTGTCTTCTAAAGATGAGGACAAGACAATCAATCAATAAATTAGAGTCCTAAATGTCCTATCATCCTCAAAACACTAACTTGTAGCAAGGAATCATTCTTGCTTTTTGCTACAGTTACTCAACCCACCATCCTACAAACACTGTTAAAGCTAAGTAGTAAATTCATTTATGCAGCTATGATATCAATCAGGACTGCTTAAACTAATGCTCATATTGCCTTTGCTCCCAATCTACATCTGTTTTGCCAAATTGATGATGCCCCTTAACAACTTCTACCCAGGGCAGCCATGCTCTTCACCCACTCCATGCTCCCTTTAATGTCCAGATGATATTTTTTTTTATCTCAAAAGAAAAAAAAAATTCTTTAATGGTGGAAGCACCAGTCCAGTCATAGTAAAACAAATTTTAAGTTCCTCCATCTATTAAGATGATTGTTTTGTTTTCAAATTAGTATTATCCCTCCGGCTATTTCCTCCGTTTCTGGTATGTTTCATTCTCAGTTGGTCCATGGTGTGCTGATCCTTTGATTAATGATATTGTCCAAATGTCTTTCCAACCATAGCCTTGATGACCCCTTCTCTTGATACAAATGATTTTGAGAAATACCACACTGTCTGTAACCTTCAATTTGTTGAAAGAATTATTCTGAAGGTTGTTTATTCAGAGTATGACTGTTAAGTTTGTTATTCATTCCATGTTTGATTTTACACTAGATGCAGTACCAAGACTGTCCTTATTCATTTTTTGAATTAGCTTTTAGAAGGAGAAATTGTCATCATTATTCTATCCTGATCCTTGTAGAAACGTCTACATATTTACTTTTTATTTTTATTTTACAAAACTTTATTATGTACCATATTCTTACAAATATTTATTGGTTTTAGTTATTCTTTCTTGACTTGGTTAGTCTCAATAGCCTATGGCCTCCTTTCACAGATACTCAAAGTAGCATTCATACTGACTATAAAAAATTCTCTAGGGTACCATGGAACTTGTCCTACTCAGAATACAAATATACATATATACATTCAAATATTTCAGACAATCGGTGGTAATGCCTCTGTAGCCTGTCAATATATCCAAACAATCATTTTCAAGTGTCCAGGTTGTTCTTAAAAATATCTAAATTAGTGCATGCCTTAATATAGAATAACCAAGTCAGGCTGCTCCTGGCACAAATAAATCCAAACTTTATTTGGTTAGCGCTTTCGGAAGAGTCGATGCTCTTCCTTCTTCAGACAACTGTGAAACTGCGTGGGATGACAGTAACTTCACGACGGTAAAACACTAACAGTACCCTCACCACATTCCTCCACCATTCACTATTGGTCTTAGTAGTGAATGGTGGAGGAATGTGGTGAGGGTACTGTTAGTGTTTTACCGTCGTGAAGTTACTGTCATCCCACGTGGTTTCACAGTTGTCTGAAGAAGGAAGAGCATCGACTCTTCCGAAAATACTAACCAAATAAAGTTTGGATTTATTTGTGCCCGGAGCAGCCTGACTTGGTTATTCTGTTTATCCAGTTTGTTTGTTTTTTGCCTTCATGTTTGTGCATGCCTTAATATAATTTGGTAGTCTATCTCATGCAGCTTTCTCAAAGAACCAATTAGTACACCGTTCTTTCCTATATAATCTTCTACATGGATTTCTGGTGTTTCTCTATTATGTTTTGATGACCACAAACATTCTCAGAATTAGTTGTTCCTAAATGCCCTAAATGCATGCATAGAGTCTCCTCTTAAATATCTATATGAATCTCTGTACAAATTCAGATATTTTAATGTTTCATAATAACTTAAATTTTCACATCCTTGGATGCCCTTGACATATTTCCATTTTAATCTTTCCAATTTACTCTTGCTTGTTTTCTTATAAGGTTTCCATATTGTAATTCCACACTTTAGACTGGGTCTAATGTAGCTTACACACAATGATTTCAACATTTATGATTTTCTAGACTTTATAAATTGTTATATCTAAGCTACAGTTCAATAACTGTCATTACCCAGTTGGATAATATGACTACAAAAAACTCAAAGCTAGATCCACCCATATATCCAGGTCTTAAAACGGATCTACACAATTTCAATCACTGTGTGCTGTGGTAAATATTCACCTTTCAATATATATATATCTCCCAAATCTCATATGCTTAGCTTTTGGTGTATTTATCAGAATTGTATTCTGCTATGCAAAATTGCCAAGTTAGTTATGGTCTTTTGCAGTTATTCCCTATCTGCATCACATGCAATCAGTTTACCCATTTTCAAATCATCTGCATAGACTGTAGAACACCTCAAATGAAAAAGATACAGCTGAACATCACAAGCTAAGTAAGCAGGGCCTTGAACATAGCCCTGTGGGATACCCTGACTGTAACCTAGACTTTCACGTGTCTAATCACTGTATGATACTTGCCATGCAGCTATCTGTGTTATCATGATTACATTAGTACCTAGTTGTCCTAATTTATTCATCAGTGTTTTGTGTAGACTATATCAAATGATAACATTGTCTATATAAATTACATCAAAACACAATTTTCATTTATAGCTGTATTATATTGTTATAGAACATCATGTTGTAGATGGTTATATACCTATTTTCAATATATGCATGCAGGTATATGGTTTCAAGTACCCACTTTTCCAATTCTGACAATAATTTATCCAAAACAACTTTCTCCATTATTTTTCACAGGTATAAATGTATGGGTCTGTATGCTGCAGTGGTGCAGTGGTAGCATTGTTGCCTCACCGCAAGAGGTTCTCCCATTCGATTCTCAGCTAGAGTGCAGGGAGTGCATTCTGTGTGGAGTCTGCATGTCCTCCCTGCAGTTGGGTGGGCATTCGAAAGACATGCGTAAATGAGAGTGCCTTTGCTGAAGGTTGAACGTCAAGCTGGCACCTCAGCGTTCATGAAAATCTACTGCCAAACATTAGCGGACCAGAGTTCCACTGTGGTGACCCCTAACTGGGAAAAGCCGAAAGACAACAACAACATAAATTTATGAGTCTGTACGGCTCTGGGTTGTCCTACTCCCCTTTTTCTTTAAAGATAATTTTAACAAGCGCATGTCTCCAATCATTAACTATCTCCATATACTTAAGTGGCCCAGTGAATAATATGTATAATAGTACTGCAAATTCATGCACAAATGCTCTTAGTACCTTATTACTAATTCCATCTCCTCCTTGTGCTTTGCCTGGAACAAGGCTGCATAGTTCTTTTTAAATATAAAGTGATTTAATTTCAGTATCTGAAGTTACTTGGATATTACTAAGACAATTTATCACCCCCTTTGTGGAGTCAAACTGCTTTCATAAGATATTGCAAATACTGTATGTCTTTATTCTTACCACATCGTGTCTATCTATAAATTGTTTTTCTATTATGATTAATATCTATATATACATTTTCTTCAATATTTTCTTGATCTTCTCTCACAATATGTTTAATGTGTCTGTCCAGCTTGTTTATTTCATTTTTCAAAGGTAAAGTTTGACCTGTTTGCAATTTCTTATACTTTTTGTCCCTCATCTTAATAAAGTGTCCTGTCCTTGGGTACTTAGATTATGATGTTAAACATTTGTATTTTTTTATTTTTTCTGCATTCAAACTAATTTTCTTTCAAAATGTGCAACTTCTGTAGTTTTACCCCACTGAATACATCAGTCTAATTAATTTTACATAGTAACTGTTTTGTTTCCACATAGTCTGTTAATAATATTCTTCTGTCTATCGGTTTAGATCTCAGTTTAGCAGAACCATCAAGCAGCAATTTAACTTTTATAACTCCAGAATCACTGCACATCAACAGTGGTAACACTTGACATGAAGTAAAAGACATTTAACAATGGCTGGTGTGTTCCATTCCCAGGTAGGCTTCTTTTGCAATCTGAAACAATTCTTGTTGCTGAACATATGTTGCAAATAATTTCCTTAACAATGCCATTGAATCAATTTCATTCCAGTCTGATTCTTGTAAATTTAAGTCCCAGACACTATTTTTCACTCCACTGTTTCACACAAGAAATATATGAATTCCTCTAAGTCATCGACACTTGACTTTTGGGGTCTATATACTCAAAAATTATAATATGTCCTAGGCTTGTCATTATTGTCACAGATGCACAATCTACACTAGTGGTGTTATCACTGAATGTGTAATAATTAGAGGTCTTATAGTAATCTTTAATCCCTATCAAAACAGCTTCACCTAATTTTTGTTAGAATGTCTGATACAGTAAAAACATTTATACTCAGACAAAACTGGTTTCCAGCTGTTGTTCTTAAACCATGTTTCACAAACAATAACAACATCAATCTTGCAGGAATGCAACAAATTTTCCAATAAAAAAATATTATTCATGCTCGCAGCTTTGACATCCATCAAAGATACAGCAACTGTTGTTATCTGTGAACTGTTACATTTTTGACCTGGCAAAAATCCTGTCTTGTGTTAATCAATACTGCAACATATCTGCTGCAAAAAATCTCTTCCCTTGTGACTAGTGCACACCATCCTGTATATATTTATGTATACCCAAAATTAAGCTTGGATGCTCTACACATTTTACTTTCTAAATGAGGCCATTTTGTCATGTAGGTATTCACTCAAAAAACTTTTCAGATATACTGTCTTGACTTTCCTTTTTATATATGGATTGTGAAAAACACATCCTAATACTTGTACAAGCTGTGCTATGTAAAAGGGCTGTAAGTTTCCAACTAAAAATCAGAGAATCATTGAAGATGAGGTCATTTGTACCAACATGAATAAAAGCTGCTGAATATTTCCATACATTAAGGTAGTCTAAGCACTTTTCTCATAGCCTGTATTTTTGCTCCTGGCAAGCATGACACTATTTGAAGGTCATTATCTTTTCTTCCTATGCAAGTATCGTTCCTCTAATAACTGAATCTCCATGTTCTAGTATATCACCTCTGATCAGATCTGAAGAATGTCCAACTTCTAATACAGCAGTATCTGCCTTATCAATTGATATAAAGGTCTGATCTTCATCACCATTAGTCTTAATATTCTCACTGTTTTCATTGTTTATTACAGTTGCAAGCATTCAGTTCTCATCCCACTGTCTTTGTACTTCCACAGCTTGAACTATGTTGCCATCTTCAGTCTTCTGCCTCTTTTTTTCTTGCAATAATGTTCTTCAACCCTTCCAAGTTTAATTTTGATCTCTTCCTTTTTACCTGCCCTTGCTCTTTTTTCTACCTTGTCTATTGGAAAAATTACTCTGTTTTATGTAGACTGAATATTTTCTGATTGAACAATGTCATCATTCCTTGTAATCTGTTTTGCATAACAGTGGAAAAGTGGATTGTTGAGAGACAGCCTTACAAGACTCTCTGCAAATATATAGAGCTGAGTATATTTTTTTGTATTATTCTGTATTATAGAGCTAAATTGTTACTTAGATATCTGTTGTCTTACTGTTCTGCAAATATACAGATATCAGTATATATTTTTTGGTTATAATTTGCACTGTGATTCCTCATATCTATCTCTGTTGAAACTGTCTTCCCCACACCCCTCCCTCATTTTAGTTTCTATAGCTTGTGTGTTAACTCAAGGTTCTCTTAATTTGCTGTTAATAGCAGCCTGCATTTAAAGTGGATTGTTGAGAGACAGCCTTACAAGACTCTCTGCAAATATATAGAGCTGAGTATATTTTTTGTATTATTCTGTATTATAGAGCTAAATTGTTACTTAGATATCTGTTGTCTTACTGTTCTGCAAATATACAGATATCAGTATATATTTTTTTGGTTATAATTTGCACTGTGACTCCTCATATCTATCTCTGTTGAAACTGTCCCCCCCCCCGTTCTTGGTTGTAGTTTAAATTTGGTGGCTTTTGCAGTGCCTGCCTCACTGTAGATTTGATCTAGGACACTCCCCTAGTCCCATCTCTTTACCGCATTCTACCTAATAAACCCTTTCTGCACTTGCTTTTAGTCCTTTTTAATTTAATTACATTTTTTCAAACTGTGTGAGGACTAATATTGCTACATACTCAAGTGTGCCAGCTTGCACTGCATGTGAATTGTTTTTACTACTGTTTTTGCTACTTTCTGAAAAAAAAAAAAAAAGTCTGCTTTTACTGTATTTGTGTTTCTTCCTACTTTATTTTGCTTTTGCGTCATCTTAAAAGTACCCAGTTGTATTTATTACTGCTTGGTGTAACTCATTCTAAGCCTTTTAGTTTAAGCACTTGGGCTTCAGACCAGTTGTTTTACATTAAGAAGGTTTGTGGTCTGCACTGTAGTGGCAGAACAGGTAGCTTACATCCTTCTAAGTTGGGAACTGCTGACTGAGGGCTCAGTGTCTGTTATTCTAAAAGTGTATTAATTCTGGTTTAAGCACTTGGGCTTCAGGCCAGTTATTTTACATTAAAAGGGTTTGTGGTCTGCATTCTTGTGAGAGGAGAGGCTGGACTCTGCCCTTCTGAGCTGGGAATTTCTGGTTAAAGGCTTATAGTGCCTGCATATTTGAACTGCTTCTTACTGAAATTGGTACACCTTGTTTGCTGTAGCATAGACTAGATCCAGGCCTGCTGAATCTAACTTTGTTTGTATGCTTGTTATTTCCCTGAAATGCTAATACCACCTAAAACGCGGCTTTTCAGCACTTCTGTGGATCTCTAGTGATATCTGCATTGATTACTGTACTTATTTCCTTGTTTCACTTAAAAGAAAGTTACTGTTTGTCATTTTTGCATTTAAGTTACCTGTAACACATTGCATTTAAGTTACCTGGCACTTGCTCACTAAAGCAATTATATAAGTCAGCACTAAAAAATTAAAAGCACTACACCCTCACAAACTCCCCTTGAGTACCTTGTTCCCCATTGGCCCTTTTTTTTCAATTATAAAGGAATTCCCAATACTATTCTAGCATGTCCAATGGTCAGTTGTCAATCTCCTCTCTGGTCCAGCTGGTGAATTTGGGAATCTTGAGGCAATGTTACAACTGCCTCATGTACACAGACAACCCTCTCCTCCTCCCAACAAATTCCAACACATGTGAGAGATGCATCCATATAGCCAAACTGGAGGCTAAGCTCTCTCAACTCAGTACTGGCGTAACCAGTCAGGAGGAGAAGAAAACCACACTCACTATAATTTGAGTCTCACATAGACCTACCACGACAGCAAACCAAACACATAAACACACAAAAACATACTCGGAGGCTCTAAATAAAAATCTGCCTAAGCAGCAGGGACCTCCAAAGCAGACTCCCAAGCAACCGCTACCCCAAAAGAAAACACATGCAACACATAGCTCACAAAGCCAGTGTGCCGAACAGTCACAGCCCTTAAGGCTAAACAACACATCTGATATACTTGTAATAGGTGACTATCATCAGGCACACTGACGTCCCACTCACCAGGCTGAACAAGGAGAAGGTCATAGTGAGCTGCCTGTCGGACGCTAGGATCCACCACAAAACACAAGCACTAAGGTCACTCCAAGGCAACTACAAATATGACTCAGTCATTGTCCATGCTGGTGTGAATGACCTGAGATCTACCTCCCTGGACTACATGAAAAGAGACATAGAGGAGCTCTCTGAGCATGTGGCCCAGGCCGGTATGACCCTGACCTTGAGTAGCATCTTACCCTCACCAAGAATGATGCCACAATATGAAGACAAGATGATCAATTTCAACAATTGGCTTAAGTATTGGTGTCATTCAAAGGGGATCCAATGCCTGTCAGCCTGGGATGACATGCTCAACAAGCCACGATGCTTCACTAGGGATGGCTTGCACCTGTCAACCCTGGGCTTTCGGATATTGGCAAAGGCTCTTGCTACCCCCATAGTGCCTTTTTTAGGCAAGGCTCAAAAGACAAACCCACCTCCATAGGTATCACAAGGGATAAGAAACTAACAGTAATGCTTTTCAACGCCAGAAGTCTAAACCTCAAGATGCACGCACTCAAAACTCTCCTTAGCATGGAGAACATCGATATCTGTGCAGTAACAGAAACCTGCTTCAAGGCTCCCGAGAGCACCCCAGCACTACCAGGTTATACCTCATACCATGCTTTTCGGCCCCAAAACTTGGACCGAACCAGAAAAGGAGGGGGAGTATCAATATTCGTCAAAGATACCCACACCTCCAGGTTGGTGGCACAGCACGAAGCAACAGAGACTATCCATGTGCAACTAACAGTGAGTAAAACTGCCTTCCAGTTTATAGCCTGCTACAGACCACCCTCCCAAACCCAGGAACCCCACTCAACCTTCCTGAGAACACTGGAAAATATGAAGGTCTCTCTAAACACCATTATATTGGGCAACTTCAACTACCCAAACATAGACTGGGAGCATTACTCTAGCTCCAACACCCTAGCCCAAAGGTTCCTAGAATTTATAAACTCAAATGCTATGGAACAACTTGTTACCACTCCCACAAGAGGGGAAAACATACTGGATCTGATCATCACCAACATGGGGACTCTATGCTCCAGACCAGAAGTGTATCCCTCACTGGTAAGATCAGACCATAAACTAATCTCACTGGATATTCACATCCCGACCCCACCTCCTGCCCAGAAAACCACAGTGAAAAACTTCTCTAAAGCAAATTTCACACTCCTCAAAACCAAGGTGGAATCCTTCAAAGCCCCCGGGCCTGTGGAAAATATGGCCCAGACCACAGAATCCTTTATAAATGCATTCTATGAACACCTTCAGGAATGCATGAATCATGCAATCCCAAATAAAACCAAGACCCAATCCTCCAAAGGCAGACGTCCTGTCTGGTGGACTCCAGCCATAAACAAACTATACAATAGAAGGAGGAAGCTACTAACTGATAGAGCAAAATCCCAAAAAGGGAAGGCATCTCTGATCAGTATTAGCAAAAAAATATGGGCACTCATAAAATCGTCTAAGGCCAGCTTCGGGAGAAAAATTGCACAGGACACTAAGGATAATCACAAGGCTTTCTTTAGTTATGTTAGGAACCTGGGTGGGAATTCCCAGATATGCTCAGAATTAGTCAAAAATGACAAAAATTACACCGAACCCACAGACATTGCCAACATCTTAGCTGACAGGTTCAACGCAAACCCCCCCCCACCAAAAGGGCAAATATCTATCCCAGCAGAATGCTGCCCCCCTGACATCTCAGATGCTCAGGTAAGAGCCGCCCTCTCCAAAGCAAAAAACACAGCATCAATGGGACGAGACCGTGTCCCGGGCTGCGTCCTACATGAACTCCAAGAAGAGCTAAACCCAAACATAAAACTACTGTTCAATCTCAGCCTTACTACAGGATATGTACCCAAAGAGTGGCGTACAGCAACAGTGGTCCCTCTCCACAAAGGTGGTGCCTCAACGGATCCTGGAAACTATCGCCCCATAAGCCTGACTAGCTTGGTCTGCAAAGCTATGGAAAGGATCATCATAGACCTCATAAATAAAGATATTGGGGACCTATAGACACTGGATCCTACTCAGTTCAGCTTTGTTAAGGGCAGATCCTGCCTCTTAAACCTGGTTAATTTCTTTGAAACAGTCACCAAGGCCATTGACGAGGGGAAGGTGGTCCACACAGCCTACCTGGACCTCGCAAAAGCCTTCGATACAATACCCCACTAGGGCATTATAGATAAGCTCACCAGCTTAAATATAAACCCCTATGTCACTAGATGGGTTGCCAACTGGCTCAAGGACAGAACCCACATGGTTAGAACTGCTGGAGCCATGTCAGACTCCAAACCAGTTACAAGTGGCATCCCACAAGGCTCAGTCCTGGGACCTCTCTTGTTCGGTATATATTTCTCAGAGGTACAGGCCAACACGGAAGGACTGTGGCTGACCAAGTTCGCAGATGTCTGCAAACTGGGTGCCATAATCGACTCTCCAGCTGACACAAGCATCCTCCAAAAGGGCCTCATAGAAACAGACAGCTGGTGCCAGAGCCATGGCCTCAAGCTAAATGCCAAAAAGTGTATAGTCATCCCTTTGGCAAAAAAAAGTGCCCACAAATTACCACATAGGTGGTAATCCATTAAGTACAGAAGAAGTAATTAGGGACCTGGGGACCCAAGTTGATAGCAGTCTCTCATTTGACAACCACGTGGCCAAAGTGGTTAGAAAAACATTTTATATAGCCCACCTAATCATGAAGGGATTCACATCTAGATCAGGGGAGGTCATCGTGCCTCTTTACTCATCCCTCATCAGGCCCATAATTGAGTACAATGCCCCTTTTGGGATGTACCTTACCAGACACCTGCAGCAACTGGAAAGACCCCAAAAGTACCTCACCAAGAGGATCAAAGGGCTCAAACAGATGCCATATGCTGCCCGGTTAAAGAAACTCCAGCTCTCCTCAGTGGCATACCGCCTGTTCAGGGACGATCTGTGCCTGACGTATAAAGCCATGTCCAACCCGGAATTAATGGACATGCTGCACCTCAGAAAATCCAAATCCCATCGAGCTACGCACTCAAGAGACTTGAACCTCAGCACTGAAATAAATAGGACATGCTGGAGGGACAGATTCATAACCCAGAGGCTCCCTTCACTCTGGAATAAAATCCCAGTCCAGTTTAGGCAGAGTCCCTCATTGACTCTCTTCAAGAGGAATCTTGATGAGTGGATGGGAGATCGTAGGTTTAACCCGGGTATCACTTCTGTGTCACTGTTAGACAGAGGCACAGTATACTAACCTTGAAAAAGAGCATAGCAAAGTTAGTTTAAAATGGGTGGCGAAAGCCAAACACATTCTGGCTAGGCTTATAAATGCCCTAGGGCAGATAGCCTAGTATGAACCTATGAACCTATGAACCTATAACAAAGCAATGTCCTTTTCAGTTTATATATTCTCTTTGCAATATAGACATCAATCCATTTCTTTTTCTACCTTCTTATTGTTTACTTCTTCCTTTCTTTATTAGTTTCTTCTACATGCTCAGATTGCTGAATGCTTGTATCCTGAATTGCAAAGTTGTCATTGGCAGTATCACATTTAATAGGGGTTGAATGATCTTTACTGACAATAGCACTTCCTTTCGAAAATGTGTTAATCAGCCCAGTCAGTAATATATGTAATGATGGTGTCCAAAGCTGTGCCAATCGCAAAAGTGCAATCATCACTACTAAGTTTAGATTTACTACTAATGATGGTAAGAGAGTCACCCATCGTTTGACGTGAGGAACACAGGTCACCAATACTATCAGGTGTTACCATTAAGTATACATGACATTTAGTACACTGCACAAGATTCTTGTGCTTTAGCTCATATTTTATAGTGTACTGATTTAAGGAATCCATTTTTAACTACAAGCAGATAATGAATTGTAAATGAAAGAATAATCAAAATCAGTTACCACATAATTTAAAGATTTTTTTAAATCACAAGCAATATGCCACCAAGTATTAAATTAAGTACACTGAGTTAACCATATACAAAAGGGAAGTTATTCATACTGTGACCTATAGTACTAGTTATGTCAGTCACACTAAAATGCTGGATTTCCTTTTGTCACTATCATTTACAGTCACACTTTCCATCCGGTGGTGGTGCTGCGATAGCGTTGTCACCTCACAGTAAGACGCTGTCCGGTTCAATTCTCAGCTAGAGCGTCTTCTGTGTGGAGACATGCATGAATGGGCGTACCTTCATTGAAGGTTGTGCATCAGGGCTGGTAACTCGGCAAGTAAAAATCAACTACCAATCATTAGCGGATCAGAGTTCCGCTGTGCCGACCCCTAACGGGAAAAGCCAAAAGACACAACATTTACAGTCACACCTTAATATAACAGTAAAATCACAGATAAAGTGTACAATATAAATCAAAATGAATCATCTTTTTCCAGGCAGTTGCAGAGTCAATCACAACTCAGCATTGGATTGTTTCAGACTAAATTGTCCTGTCTGTATTTTGTGTGAATTTATAGTTTACTAGGCCCTTTGGAATGGCTAGACTTTACCTTTCTACAATTTATCAATTTCTTCCAACAAACCGAAGAAATCAGAGGTAAAAAATAAAACGTAAAAGAAAATATAGCTTCTATTACCAAGCAGTTGCACAATCATCAGAAGTCTACACTTGATTGTTTCAGATAAGCACTAAGTGGTGCTGTTTTGATTCCTGCTGAAGTTATGACTGAGAACACAGTGATGAATGCTTCAGTGACTGCTTATTTTACCAGGCCTTCAGCTCTGATTATGGAGAAAAGTATGGTTGTTTATTCTCCCCAAAGTAAAGACATGGTTGCATATATTGCAGATCACACTTGATGATTCATCATTATTAGAAATGTTGGAAACTACTGAGGCACACAACATCAGTGACAAAAGCTGGAGCCATATTATGGAAATCCTTGACCAAAAACTTTCCCTTTCACCTTCACCTTCGACTGTTCACTTACTAGTTAAGACTTGTTGAACTTGCAGAATGCAATTACTGTTGTGGTTTCTTCCAGACAGTTGGACCTTCTGTTTGTTTTGTTTAATTTTTGGTTTGACTATCCCATTACTTCCTCTCCAGCACAGCCAAAACCTTTTGCTCAAGAAGAAGACTGTTGATGCGTGCAATAGCAGAGCAGCAGGGTTTCTCCACCCCCACTACTCCTCCCACATGCATGGAATCTGTTCCTGAGTCATCATATCTGTTTTATCAAAGGGTATTCAGGATAATGTGCCTTTTCAAGTATTGTGGCAGATTACAGTTGATCAGAATAAGGTTGCTGATTTGTTACCTTCTTATGCAGAAGGTTATGTATCAGATAATACTCCCACTACTCCCAGTGAGGCTTCCCAGGGTAAACAACACCAAGCCAAGAAGCTGAAGGGGTCCTCACGACATTTAAAAAATAAACAGGAAAAGAAGGGAATGCCCAACAGAAGTACTTACTTTTTAATGTTAATATCAAACAGCTTGTTTAAGGAGGTAGTTGTCAGTGCATCGGGCTATAACTTTCTTATGTGATATGATTTTCAGGTGGGCTTCTTCAGCAAGACAGTCAATTTAATGATTTGTCACTACTTTGTATGTGCCTGTTTTTGGAAGAAAAAAGCAAATAGATGTTCTATTATTCTTGTTGCCTTTCTATCTGGACAATGATCACTCATTGATGTAATCATTATTCACCCTGGGAAATGTGCAGTATCAGATGCTTCCTGTTTGTAATCAGTGTTATAGGTTTTATCCCTTTATGACCCCTCTCCATTAACTCTAATGACAGAAATATGCTATTAGACAGGTTAAACTCATTTTTGTTGCTAACACAAGAAAGTACAGTTATGAAAATCTTACCATAACAGTAGATATCCTTACCTACACTGCTGCAGTATTCTTAACATATGGGAGTTCCCTGCCCGACTTCCAGCCAGTCTATCAAAGACTGCTGTTGCTTTAAGGTATGCTGACCATCATCCAAATGCTCCTTGCATAGCATAGAGCATAAATGTGGCGTTCAGGCCTACCATAATCAGAACTAATTGCCCCAGTAGGAACACCAGTCCAAGGAACTCAAGAGGTAAACTGTACATCCAGGAAGGCAAAGGACTAGGGGTATGGAGGGAGGGAGCGAATATTGCAGCAGTGAAGGCAAGGAAATCTACCATTATGGTAAGATTTTACACAACTGTACTATGTCCATACATTTACTGCTGCAGTATGCTTACTATATGGGATAGAGTGCCAAAGCTCAAGAGGAAACATGGGAGGAGAAAGGAGCAGAAGAGACCCCTAAAAAGCCATGAAGAATTGCACTAGTAAAACCAGAACTAGCTCTTAATATACCATCTAACTTCCAGTGTTTGCTAAAGGTATGCACAGAAGTCCAGATAACTGCTTCAAGAATAGAATTAGTATCTAAGCCCTTGAAAAAGCTCCATAAGAAGCCACAGCTCTAGTAGAATGAGACTTAACTGAGGAAGGAAGGCTCTTACCATAAAAAGTGTAACAAAAGGAAATAGCATTAGCAATCTGAGAAAAAAATAGTTTTCTTGGATGCAGCAAGTTTCAAAGATATAGGATGAAAAGAAACAAATAACTGATCAGATTTTATAATAGCCTTAGCCTTATCCAAACAAACCCTGAATTGCCTATGCATGGCCAAAGTATGCAGCACCCTCTCACTATCAGATTGCAGAGGGGGGAAAAGTAGGCAGATTAATAGACTGATTAAGTGATAGCTTATTAACCACCTTAGGCATAAAAGAGGGGTTACTGCACAAGAACACACTGTCCTCATGAAAGATCGAAAAAGGAGGACAAGTCATAAGGGCCTGCAACTTCGACAACCATCTGCTAGAAGTAAGAGCTAACAAAAGAACAGTCTTCCAGGAACAATGTTACAAGGTAACCAAAGCAGCAGACTGAAAAAGAGTCTTGAGTCAAGTTTTCCAAAACAAAATTAAGATCCCAGGGAGGAGGAGCAGGCTTCCTGGAAGGTCTAATATTAAGGAAGCCTTTAAGAAGTTGTTTCATCTCAAAACTAGAAGCTAAAGAATGAGCAAAAAGCAGGCAGAGACAGCCAATAAGTGGGCCTTAATTGAAGAATAGGCCAAACCAGCATTGAGCAACTCACTCAAATAAGAGAGAGCCAAAGGAACATTCACATTAAGTCAGTCCAGGTTATGAGAGAGACACCAAATAGAATTTTGTTTCCATTTGGATAAGTAGGATTTCCTAGTACTAGGTTTCCTGGCTGCCTGTAGGACTTGCAGCACGTCCTCAGAAAAACAGTGTCAGTTGAAGCATGGAGAGGTGCGGATGGATGAGAGAAACCTTGGCTTGTGTGATTAGATTCACTATGTGAGGTAACTTGTGCTGATTGCCACTGGCTAGATGCAGAAGTAGAGGGAACTGATGATTTTGTGGCCAAAAGGGAGTCATCAACAAGATTTTGGGAGCATCCTGCTGAATTTTGAACAGGACTTTCAGAATGAGAGGAAGAGGAGGTAATGCAAAAAGAAACATCCCCTTCCAAGAAAATGAGAGATGTATACCTTCCACACCAGAGGACCTGAGACTCTGGCACAGAATAGATGAAGATGTCTGTACAGAGGGGAGGCAAAAAAAGATCCACCTGAAGAGTGCCCCACTGGTGGATAATGTTCAGAAACACATCCCCATGAAGCATCCATTCATGGGACTGATGTTCTTCTGATCAGAAGGGATATACACTGCCTGAAGAGTCACTGAGGCTCCCTTCACTCTGGAATAAAATCCCAGTCCAGGTTAGGCAGAGTCCCTCATTGACTCTCTTCAAAAGGAATCTTGATGAGTGGATGGGAGATCGTAGGTTTACCCCGGGTATTACTTCTGTGTCACTGTTAGACAGAGGCACAGTATACTAACCTTGAAAAAGGGCATAGCAAAATTAATTTAAAATGGGTGGCGAAAGCCAAACACACTCTGGCTAGGCTTATAAATGCCCTAGGGCAGATAGCCTAGTATGAACCTATGAACCTATGAACCTATGAACTTTATACTTGACAGCAAGATCCCATACCAGAAGTGCTAACTAGCAAAGAAGATAAGATCTCATTCCTCCCTATTTGCCGATATGCCACATCACTGTGGAATTGTCTGTGAACACCTTAGAGGCCCTGAAGAGAAAAGAGGACGAAAGGCCTGAAAAGCCAGCAGAAGAGCTCTTATTTATTTCCTTGACATTGTTGTGCACCTTCTGCTGACGAGGCAGCCACACCCCCTGAACTGTTAGGGAGTCAAATGTCACCCCCCCCCCCCCAATCCCACGTCTGAAGCATCTGTGAACAATTCCTGAGAGGGAAGAGGGGGATGAAAAGGGATCCTTGGATTCAGAGACAATTGCTTAATTCTGAGGAGACAAGGAAGAAGAGGAACTATAATTTCTAGAAGACATGCATGTTGAAGCCACACTGACTTCAGAAACCAACGAAACTTTCTCATGTGAAGTTTGACCAGAGGGAGCATCAGCATGGTGGATGTCATGAAGCCCGGAGCTCTCAGAAATTCCCTGACAGTAATGGAAGCCAGAGGAAGAAAAGTGTAAAAGAAAGAAATGAGAGTTAAGGCCTTTGGAGGAGGCAGGGATGCAACCATTGGCATTGTCTGAAGCCTGCTACCCCAAAAAACATGATCCTATAAAGGAGTCAGGGAAGAATTTTTGAAATTTATAGTAACCCCAGGCTCTGAAGAAGGGAAATGGCAAAATTAAGATTTTTCAAAAGGGTCTGTGGAGAGGGTGCCTGAATCAGTAGGTTGTCTAAGTAAGCAAAAATATGGATCCCTTGAACCCTGCAAAAAAACATTCACAGAAGCAAGGCATTTGATGAACACCCTTGGAGTAGTAGAAAGGTCAAAGGGCAAAGCAGAGAACTGAAAATGCAAGGAAGAAACAGAAAAATATAAAAACTTCTTGAAAAGAGGATGGATTGGAATATAGAAATAAGCATCCTTGTGATCCAAAGATACCATATAGGCCAGAGGGAACAAGAGAGGAATCAGAATCTGAAGGGACAACATCCAAAAGGAAGGCACTTTTAAAAAAGTGTTTGGATGAGAGAGGTCTAGAATAGGTCTCCAAGTATCCTCTTTTCCGGGCACTAGAAACAGTCTTGAGTAGAACTATTCCCCCTTTGGGACACAGGCACCTCTGAATAGTACCCTGAGTCAAACGATTTTGAAGACCCTCACTGTGGCAATCTTTATGCAGAATCTGGCTGACATTTACCCTGCCTGTATGACATTAACCTCAAGGAGCACAAAGAATACCCCAATGGGGGCACTTATCTGCAACTGGAAGAATTCAGTAAATAGGCATAGGTAGTTACTGGAGAACAAAGATGTGCTCAATTTGTGGAAAACAGACACAGGTAAATAGACCAATGTTGAAAACATGTATTCAGACTGACAGCAAAGTTCTGATTATGGTAGACCTGAAAGTTACCTTTAAGCCCTACTCTACACAAGGACCAACTGGGTGAAGTTCAGCATACCTTAAAGTGACAGTACTCTTTGGTAGACTGGTCGGATGGCAGGCTTTCATGGCAGGGAATCCCATATGTCCCATATGACTGCAGCAGTGAATGTAAGGGCATCTGCTTGGATGAGAAATTTTAACATGAATTTCAGATGTTCCACATTGGGTGCTTCTTGTGATTTAAAGACATGGTAGGAAATCTATGAGCTGTATAGCTTCATTTAAGTGCATCTCCCACATTCAAATTTGTCTTGTTTTAAAAGGCCTGAAATTTACTTTTTTTGTATATTTTACTATTCCTTTTGATTTTTTTTTTGTCTTCTGTGATACACATCAATTTTTATGACCATGCTGGCATTCTTAATTTCTTTGTTTTCTTCTTCCCAGTAAAGGCATTTTTCATTTGAATGACAGTGTACTGCCAGAGGCCTGGTTTATTATAGAGCCTGCAGCTTTGTGGCAAGCTTGTGATGATTTATGTCTCTGTTATACCAGATGGGCTAATTTGGAGAAGTTTAAAATGATGTTTCTGTATTCTCAACTATTGCTTAGAGAAACTATGAAACCTGATTATGCTTTCTTACTGCATGGTATTTACACAACTTATATTTAGAATATCTCTTGTGGTAGAGATGCTGTAACAGTTAACTTGCTAAAAACAAAACATTATTATGGTGGCAGAGTTTTTGGTTAAGGGTCGACAGAGTACAGTCAAATCTTTATTAGGAAATGCCCGTAAGTGGAAACAGTTGATCATGCAAGATCTAGCTAAGGCACATGGGTATTTTGCTTCCCTCAAGATGGTATCATGCATAATGTAATTTCCTTTATGATTTCAGTACGTTCTGCTGGATCAGTAGGTGTGGACCATAGTATTTTCTCTTTGGTGCCTTCTTTGCTCTCTGAGACTGGTGCATCTACAGAAAAGGACTACATGCTTTCTGAGTTAGATATTGATTTGCAAAAAGCCATTGCCCCTACTTACTGCAGTTATACAGGATATGTTATGACTATTACATATCTTTAGATCTGGGCAAGAGACAGATACTGCTGTCTGTGTTTATGAGTCATATCGCTATGGGTTATCTGACACAGGAATGTTGATTACAGATACCGGATGCATATGAAATAAGGGAAAAGTTAAATGTGGTGATTTAGAAACTTACAGCTAGATGCCAGGTAAACAACAAGCCTATAGCAGAAATGCAGAAGGTTTGCATTTCTGCATTTCTTCTTTCCTGCATTTATTGGTAAGGCCCAATGTTTATGGAATTACCACACTCTCATGTCCAGGATTATCTTATTGTGAAGTGTGAGCTGATAAGTGGGATTATGAATATAAATGTATTGGGGGTACTCTTAAGCTGTGATATGATGAAAGCTTTTGGCTCAGTCAGACATTTTAGCCTGTAGACACTACTAATGGCTAATGGCTTTGATTCTTGTTTACAGAATTTCTGCAGCACTGTTTATAGAAACACTAAGCTATACACATTGGCTGCAGTATACAGATACGCTGAGATATTGTCATTAGACTGTTGTGCTTAAATATTTTATAGTTTGTTTGTTTGCATTTGAAAGAAAAAAATCGTGTATTTTTGTTACTCTTTCCATTAGAGTGTGTTTTGCGGATGTCGCCTTGCTATTTAAAAAAAAGGTTTAGATGATGCTAGAAGCCATCCAAGTTTTTTGTTTCCTTAGTAAGCCTTGGTTTGTCTCTAAACAAGGGTAATGTCAAGGGCATCTAGCTTAAGGCTATCACAGAAGAGATTACATTTACTAAACTAAACATGTACCAGCTGAGCATCACTTCTAGTACAAAAAGTTATATGAACTTCAAAGGAAAGAGAGGTTGCGGCAAAAAAAGTCTCTGGTTACTTTTTGGATGTCTGTTTCCTTATTTTTCAGAAGGAAAGTTTATCTGATTCTGTTAGAAAAATGTGTATTTGAATATATGAGAAATGCTAATTTAAAAGCAAAGTAGTATATAATGCATTTTATTCTATTAATCATATAGTAGAGAGGATTAATTCATGTTTAAATGTAAAGTAGTTTTGAAACTGCAGTGTGGCTTGAAGCAAAAGATGACCTTCGACCCTGGCAGAATGCTAGCTTAGCAAGTTTTAATGTTTATGCTTTTCACAAGTGATTATCTGCTGGGTCAGGAAATTAAATGTGTGAAATAATGAAATCTTCTGCTCTTTCCTGATGGGATGATTTGGCCTTGTATATGTATTACTGAGATAGCACGCAGCTGTGTGAGAAAGTGTAACAGAGAACAAAGATGTGTATTAAAAGACTGAATCTGCTATTGTATTCGAACTGATATGAAACCTTGAAGAAGTAACTTACAGAGAGACATTATGTCTGACCAGGTGGATAGCAAGGCCGTATTGTAACCAGAGGAAAAACTTTTTAAAAATATACAGCATCAGCAGATTTAATGAATAGAGGACTGTAAGCTAAAGTGATGTAGATGCCCTGTGACATACCACGTCAGTAAGGTGGGCACAGCTTAAATGTTAAACCTATATAAAATTGTGTGCTTCCTGTTTCATGCCAGACAAAATTCTGTACTTGTACGTTTTTTACCTCCTGGTGTACACTAGTAAACTTTTGAATCTGAACCTCCTGTGTATTGAATTCTTGATTTTATTTAACAGATTCATACTGTTCTTTTGAATATCTTTACTTATTTAGCCAGTGCAGTTGGCCAAATTTTTCCTTAGGTAAAAGAAATACTAGCTTTAATTTTTTTTGTACAATTTTTTTTGTATCGGGGGGATTGCTTCACTCTGATTAAATGTGGCACTACATATAACTGTTTTGATAAGAGAGATCTACATCGTGAAAAACAAATATTTATGTTACATGCTCTTCGTGTGTGTGTGTGTGTGTGTGTGTGTGTGTGTGTGTGTGTGTGTGTGTGTGTGTGTGTGTGTGTGTTGTCAATGGTTTCATTCATTCCTCATTCCTTACTCTGACTTTTTCTGCTCATATAGTGTGATACTTTGCAAGAAGGGATTTCCATGAGAAATTAAAAAAAAACACATATCCTAAGCCTTTGTTCGCTTTTACTAATTAGTTTAAGATTAAAAAGATGTCCCATTTCCTTTCTCCAACATGTTCCAGACCAGAATTGTATGTTTACATTATGCAGCCATTTTTTTCCTTGACCATTGGGCTCTTTATTTTCTTTGATACTTTTTAGTTTGTATGGAAGGTGATGGCATTTTAAGAGATTATTGGAATAGGCAGATTTCCTTAGGTGTCTATTTTAAATTAGCTTCCTGTGAAGGACTTGGTGAAATACAAATCTGCACAGAAATGTTTATGTCCACAGCTGGGTTGTGTGAATCCTGGGATTATCTCCCATATTTTTCTTTCCTGTACAAGGATTACAGGTTTTGGGCTGCAGCCAAACAAACTTCCATATTAATCACCTGTTAGTTTTTCTGTACCAGTTATTTTATGCAAGTATTAAGATATTCTAAAATGGGAGCATATTGATAGTATTGACAGAATTGTGTTTAGCTGATTGTAGTACTTATATAATAGCTGATTTTCTCATGTGTTATAGAATAAAGAGTGGGACACTTCAGACACCCTTAGAAAATTGAATATCTAGCTGTGATGGAGGGGGTGCAAGTTCTTTGAGATCTTTTTCATTCATCTGAGCTACTACCAATTCAAGCAGATAGATGGAAATACAGTTTAATAGCTCATCCAAAGAATAGTACATTCAGGAGTGCCACACCCTCCATATTCTGAACTGCAGTGTTAGTAGTGGGGGAATTAATCCATACATCTAGTGTGAGAACAGAAATTACAATCTTTTGATCCATCAGCACCAAGAAGAGTGTGTTATCTTCTGAGCCACATATACTGACAAAGTCACTTGCAAGCTAGGCAGTCCTCACGCATAATGCACTTACTATTCATGACAGTCGTACACCTACTCCTGTTTTCTGGCTGTGTCCCCCCCCCACATACTTCCTCTAGTCTTTGAAGGATTTCACTATTTCTGGCCATCACGTCTTCCTTTTGTAACCCCCCTCGTTTTGTGCAGCTTCAGATCTCTCCTGGTAGCTTTACGGAATCTTCTGTGCATTTCCTTTCTGATATTTTTTTCCTTTCTTCCTGTGCCTGTCTTTCACATAATCTACTTTTGTTTACATACATTCCCCCACATTTCCAGTATTCTAAGTTTTCTTTTATACCATTCCTTGTAATCTTGGGGAGGGGGGTCAAGTACCATCTGTGGAGTATTCTCAGATTCAGGTCTCTTGTTAGATGCACCTTTTGTGTTTCTGTTACTGCCAAAGTTATATCACATGCTCAAAGGTTCATATATGTGTACTATGCCAATGACCACTGGGGCCATTGTAAGCCTAGCTATGTATCCAAAATCTCTGGCAACTTCTGGTACCCTCTTTGTATAAGCAGGGGCATGGGAACATTTACAAGCAGGAGCCTGAGAGATGAACCATTTACAGACTGCCTGTGTCCATTTAAGACATAGGTTCCAAACCAGGGATGAACTTCTGGCTCCCCATCTAGTTGTCCAAGTCACACCTGAACTGGGTTTGGGAGGAACTCATCCTCACATGGATGAAAATCCTATTCCAGACATAAGGAAGACTCTGGGATACATACCTGTCTCTCCAGCAAGGTCCTATATATACCACAGGCAAGGTTTAATTATTTAAAACAGGTAATTCTGGTGCTGTTTGCTTTGCAGATATG
Source organism: Protopterus annectens (assembly GCF_019279795.1). Classification (NCBI taxonomy): domain Eukaryota; kingdom Metazoa; phylum Chordata; order Ceratodontiformes; family Protopteridae; genus Protopterus; species Protopterus annectens. The sequence goes on from NC_056729.1 coordinate 1,082,371,620, forward strand.
CAGGAGATCCATCAGACTAGGGTCAAAGATGTCTTGTATGCCAGGCATAGCTCTCTTCTCAACAGCTTGCAGGAGACAGAGTAAGGACTAAGGTTTTGCGGTGGTCTGCACAGGACATTTTATTTATGCCCTGTATTTTTTTTTTTTTTGCTGAGGAACCTCTGTGGCGGTTGCAGTTGCTGCATGTGCCTGGTTAGGCACATACCAAAGGGGGCATTATATTCAATAATAGGTCTGATGAGTGCCAAATGCAATAGAACAATGGCCTGCTTGGACCTAGATGCCATACCTTTGTTTATAAATTGTTCATAAGTTCATAGGTTCATAGGTGTATACTAGGCTAATGGCCCTGACACCTATGTAAGCCTAGCCAATAAGAATCCCTAGTATCATGCCAGCAGACATTAGTTCCCATTGCCCCTATCTAGCAGGGCAGCTGAGGAAATCCCTGGGATGAATTTTCTATTTCCCATCCACTCATCAAGGTTTCTTTTGAAGAGGGCCAGAGAGGAGCTCTACTTGATATGGATAGGGAGTCTGTTCCAGAGCATGGAAAGTCTCTGGGTTAGGAACCTATCCCTCCAGCATGTTCTATTTAATGTGTTGACAAGACTGAGGTCCCTGGAGCATGTAGCATGGTGAGATTTTTTTTTTTTTTTTAAGATGTAACATGTCTAACAGGTCTGGGTTAGACATGACTTGGTAGGTTAAGCAGAGATTGCCTCTAAGGAGGCAATATGAGACTGAGTATAGCTGGAGTTTTTTGAGTCTGTCAGTATAGGGTATGTGTTTAAGGCCTAGAATACCCTTGGTGAGGTATTTTTGTGGTCTTTCCAACTGTTGCAAGTGTCTTGTGAGGTACATGCCAAAAGGGGCATTGTGTTCTATAACAGGTCTAATGAGGGATGAGTAGAGAGGGGCGAGGACATTTTTCTTCCTAGATGAGAAACCCCTTGTGATGAGATGTGCCACATAAAAGGATTTTCTAACAACAGTTGTGACGTGGTTGTCAAATTAGAGGTTGCTATCAACCAGTATTCCCAGATCTCTTATTACACCTTCTGAGTTTAGTGGAACACCGTTGATGTGGTACTTCATGGGCAACATGTTTTTTTCCCAAAGGGGATAATGATGCAATTTTTGGCATTTAGTTTAAGGCCATGGCTTTGGCAATAGTCATTAGTGTCAGTGAGTCCCCTCTGTAGGATGTTTACATCAGTTGGGGATTCTATAATGGCTCCCAGTTTGCAGTCGTCTGCAAACTTGGTTACCCAGAGTCTTTTTGTATTGGCTTGAACTTCTGAGAAGTAGATACCAAACAGAAGGGGTCCCAGGACAGATCCCTGTGGGACACCACTCGTGACTGGTTGGTAGTCCAATTTGGAGTCTGCAACCTTCACAGTGTGAGTTCTATCCGTGAGCCAGTTTGCAACCCACCTTGTAACATAGGGGTTAATGCTTAGTTTAGTGAGTCTATCAGTGATTCCTGAGTGGGGAATGGTATTAAAGGCCTTAGCTAGATCAAGATAGGCAGTGTGTAACACCTTAACCACATCCACAGCTCTGGTGACAGACTCAAAGAAGTCTACCAGATTGAGCAGGCATGATCTACACTTTACAAAGCCAAACTGTGTGGGATCAAGAGTGTGGAGATTTTCTATATCTTTATTTATATGGTCCACAATGATATGCTCCATAGCCTTGCATATCAGACTAGTCAGGCTAATGAGGCAGTAGTTCCTGGGGTCTGTAGTCACACCCCCTTTATGAAGTGAGATGACTTTGGCTGTTCTTCATTCAGTGGGTACAAAGCCTGAAGTGAAGCTGTGATTGAACAGGGCAGTCATGTGTGGTGCCAGTTGATTTTGTAGTTCATGTAGGATGCAACCAGGGATATTATCTGGTCCCATGGAAGTTGTGTTCTTGGCTTTAGACAGTGCATTTTTTACCAGAGCAGCAGTAATATTAGGAACTTGACACTCCTCAGGAATTGTGATTGGCCCTTTAGGGGGCAAAAGGGGGGTAACATTTGCACTGAACCTATCAACCAATATATTAGCAATGTCAGCTGGCTCAGTATATGTATTACCATTGTGTTGTAGCTCAGAGCAGACCTGAGTGTTTCCCCAAAGATTCTTGACATAACTGTAGAATGCCTTGTGGTTGTCCTTAGTATCTGCTATTTTGTTTTCATAGCTAGCTTTAGTGGATTTGATGACGTATCTCAATCTTTTGCTAAGGCTAGCTAGGGAGTTTTTCCAGTCTTGGGGAATTTACCATTTTCTGCAACAGTGTCTTTCTTCTGTTGTAGAGTTTGTTTATGGTAGGGGACCCCCAGATTGTCTTCCTTTTTTTGGAGGTAAGAATCTTGGTCCATACAGTGCAATGATGTGTGATTCAGCAGTCGAACAGCTATTTTCCAACTGCATGGGCATCATAAAGTTTGCCATCTTGGATTTTAGGAGCCCAATGTTTGCTTTGGCAAAGTGTTTTACAGTCGTTTCCTTTACGGTGTCACAGGGGAGTTGTGGATATCTACAGTAACTAGCTTGCGGTCAGATCTGACCAGGGAGGAGTTAATTTTAGGTATAGAGCAGTGGTTGCTCATGTTGGTTATGACCAGATCGAGGATGTTATTACCTCTAGTGGAGGTAAGAACAAGTTGTTAGAGGGCATTGGAATTTATGAATTCCAGGAATACCTGAGCCAGTGAGTTAGTACTAGAGAAATTTTCCCAGTTTATGTAGGGGTAATTAAAGTCCCCCAGTATTAGGGTGTGGGGTTGCACTTTGGAATTTACCAGGATGTTTAGGAATGTGGAGTGGGAGTCTTTGGGACATGGTGGAGGATCTATAGCAGGCAACCACATGGATTTCTGTCATACCCTGTGTTAGTTGTACTTGGAGTATCTCCAAAGTATTATGTTGGGCTACTATTCTGGAGGTGTGCATATCCTTTATGAATATGGAAGCACTGCCACCTTTAGTGCTTCGGTCCAGGTTTTGAGGCCTAAAGGTGTGGTATGAATTATAGCCTGGTAGCACGGGGGTGCTGTCTGGAGCCTTGAACCAGGACTGAGTTACAGCACATACATCGATGTTCTCCATTTTGAGGAGGGCTTTGAGTGAGTGCATTTTGAAATTCAAACTTCTAATGTTGAGTAGCATAACCCTCAGATTTTGTTTGGTTGCAGCAGTTATGGTGGTACTTTTGACATCAGGACATTGCCTAAAAAAGGCACTATAGGGGTGGCAAGAGCCTTAGCCAGTATCTGGAATCCCAGGGGTGACAGATGCAGGCATGCATCTGACAGATACATTGAGGTCTGTCAGTCATGTCATCCCAGGCAAACAAATACTGGATCCCCTTAGAATGACACCAGAAACTTAGCCAATTGTTGAAGTCAATCATTTTCTGCTTGTACTGTGGCATCATTCTGGGTGATGACAGGATACTACTCAGGACTAGGGTCATACCTGCCTGAGCTACATGGTCCGAAAGCTCCTCCATGTCTCTTTTCTTGTAGTCCAGAGAGGTATGTCTCGGGTCGTTCACCCCAACATGGACAATGACAAAGTCATATTTGTACCTGCTGTGTAGTGACCTGAGTGCGTGTGTTATATGACAGATGCTGGCACCTGACATGCAGCTAACTGTAACTTTCTCCTTGTTCAACCTGGTGAGTGGGACATCAGTGTGCCATACAAATCAGTCACCTATGACTAGTGTATTGGGTATACTGTGTTGAAGTAGGGGCTTTTTTTGGGTGGCACACTGTTCCTGTGAGCTATATGTTGCACGGTTTGTACTGTAGTGTAGTGGTTGCCTGCATGTCTGCCTTGGAGGTCTCTGGTGTTTGGGTAGATTTTTAATAAGAGCCTCCGCAAAGGTGGGTGTGTGTTTTGTGATTCTGTGTGAGGATTGTGGTAGTGTCTGTTCTGGAGGACTATGTGTTTCATGTGGTGTGGTGCAGGTGTTGACCTACTTCTCTTGGCTGGCAAGTCCAGTCGTGGAATGATTTCCTCCCTAACATAGACATGTTCATATGTTCATAGGTTGGTACTAGGCTATCAGCCCTAGGGCCTATACAAGCCTAGCCATAACAATTCCCTGGCTATTTCTTCCCACACTATTTACTTCCCTGGACCCCTGTCTAGCAGGGCGACTAATGTGATTCCCGGGGTGAATTTCCTTTCTCCCATCCAGTCATCAAGGTTCCTTTTGAAGAGGGCCAAAGAGGTGCTCTGCTTGACATGTATGGGCAGTCTATTCCAGACGAAAGAGATCCGTCCTGGTACCTCGGCAATTCGCCTTCAGTGGAACAAATACCCAAGTGAACACATTCTCTTTTTATATACTCATCAATTAATCCATTAATTATTGCATTGTGTCATTAATCCTGTTAATACTTACACTTCAAATACCCTTCAAATACAATCAACAGAACACTTTGTATAAAGCAATACATGTTCTTTACATACTCTTATAAACTACTTAAAACTGAACTGTATGAAAGACTATACAAAATTATGCTAAATACATATTCATTTAAATTTGAATTTCATTATTTAACACATTATATAACATTGATTTGAATAAATATTAAATTATGCTTAACAATAAATAAATAAATAAATGCATAAAGCATTTAAATGCATATAAATATAAATATAAATACATTCAAATTTCATTATGACTCAAAATATTTCACCAAAACTATATTTTATACTGTAAACCCACTCTCTAAATTCATTCCTCTAGGATATAATGTGTGATACCCTAAGATCATTCTATATTCTAACCTGCTTAATGCAGTTTTAAAATTTCCTGCACAAAAATGGGTTCTTGCCAATACACTAAATGAAAAACCCTCTATATTACCATTGTGTATTTTAATGAAATGAGAGGCTACTGGACTTTCCATGTTTCCTCTCCTAATGTCCCCTAAATGCTCTAAAATACGCACTTTAACCTTCCGGGTGGTCTGTCCAATATACCATAAAGGCGTGATACAATCACAGCCCAAAATGTATACCACCCCAGATGACAGACAATCAAACTTCTCAAATGCTAAATATTTCTTACCATTTATTTTCATCCCATGCATGTTTTTGTCCTTGTCACTGGGTCAGGAACCTATCCCTCCAGCATGTTTTGTTTATTCTGATGACAAGGTTTAGATCGCTGGAGCGTGTAGCTCTAAGGGATTGGGATTTCTTTAAGTTTAGCATGTCCAACAGCTATGGGTTTGACATGGCCTTGTATGTTAAGTAGAGATTGCCTCGGAGTAGACGATATGCGACAGAGTATAGCTGGAGTTTTTTAAGGTGGTCAGCATAGGACATCTGCTTTAGGCCTGTGATTCTTTTAGTGAGGTATTTCTGCAGCCTTTCCAGTTGTTTCAGATGTCTTGAGAGGTACATACCAAATGGGGCATTGTATTCTATAATGGGTCTAATGAGGTATGAGTACAGTGGGACAATGACCTCCTTTTATCTGGATGAAAAGCCCTTAGTGATGAGTTGTGCCAAATAGAAGGATTTCCTGACTGTTGTGGTGATGTGGTTATTGAAGGTGCGACCACTGTCCACCTGTGTCCCTAAGTCTCTTATCACACTTTTGGTGTTTAGTGTACTGCCACCTATGTGGTAATTCATGGGTACATGTTTTTTCCCAAAGGGGATAACTATACATTTCTTGGCATTGAGCTTGAGCCCATGGCTCTGGCACCAAGCATCTGTTTCTGTAAGGCCCTTTTGTAGAGTATCTACATCATTTGGGGATTCAGTAATGGCTCCCAGTTTGCAGTCATCTGCAAACTTTGTTAACCAGAGTCCTTTAGTGTTGGCGTGTACTTTAGAGAAGTAGATGCCAAACAAGAGAGGTCCCAGGACTGAACCCGGAGGTACTCCACTTGTCACTTGTCTGGAGATGGATTTGGAGTCAGCTACTTTTACAGTGTGGGTTCTGTCAGTAAGCCAGTTGGCAACCCATCGAGTGATGTAGGGATTAATGCCCAGCTTAGTAAGTTTATCTATGATTCCAGAGTGGGGGATGGTGTCAAAGGCCTTGGCGAGGTCCAGATAGACTGTGTGGACTGCCTTACCCTCGTCCACGGCTCTGGAGACTGATTTGAAGAAGTCAATCAGGTTCAGGAGACAAGATCGGCCCTTCACGAACTGAAACTGGGTGGGGTCCAGTGTTTTAAGGTTGCCAATGCCTTTGTTTATAAGTTCCATGATATGTGGTGCTCAAAGGTTAAATTACTGTTAATGTCTGATGCCAATCCTTGACTACTGGGTCAACTCATATGGGTGTGTTGTCAAGATAGTAGACACCAGGACTGGCTGATCTCCTACAGGATACTATTATGTATTTCTTGGCATTTTCTTTTAGTCCATTGCTCTGGGACCAGCTGTTTGCCTATGTCAGCACTTCTTGGAGAACATTAGAATTGGTGCTGGCTTCTATGACTGCTTCTAATTAGCAATCATTTCAAATTTGGTCAGCAAAATATCCTTGAAACTGACCTTGACTTCAAATAAGTAGATGCCAAAAAGGGACTGATCCCTGAGGGACTCTGCTGCTCTGATTGTCTTCTTTGTATAGGTGAACACTCCAGTTCTAACTTCCTGGGTCCTGTCTGTGAGCCAGCAAGCTATCCACTGGGTTACATAAGGGTTTATACATCACAGCCTGAGTTTATCAGCAATGTCCCAGTGGGTATTATGTCAAATTCCTTGGCCAAGTCAAGGTAGACAAGTGTGAAAATATTTTGCCCTCATCCATTGCTTTAGTGACCTTCTCAAAGAAGTCCACCAGGCTCAGTAGGCATTATCTGTCCTTCACAAAATCAAACTGGATTGAGTCCAGTATCTGGATGTTTTGGTATGTCATTATTGATCATTTCCATGAAAAGTCTTTCCAAGGCTTTGCATATGGGACTATTGAGGCTAATGGGTCTGTCATTTCCAAGGTCAAAAAATGGCCTTATTTGTGCAGCAAGATGACAGTTGCCATTCTCCATTCATATGACATTAAGCCTGTTTTGGAGGCTATGGTTAAATAGTAATTCCTGATGACTTGATAAGTCATGTTTCATGCAATTTATTAAGCAGCCTAATATATTTGCCGGGCCCATTTATGCAGTGTTCTCAGAATTGGAGAGAGCATTAAGGACCTACTTTCTAGTGATAGTTTAGGGAGTTATATTTGATGATATTTTCTGAGAGGTGTTTGGGGGGGTGGTTAAAGTAAGAGCTGAATCTGTCTGCCAGGTTCTATTAACAATAAGCTCTGAGCACAGTTGTATATTGCCTTTAAGGCTGTGGACATAACTTAAGAATGCCTCTGGCTGTTCTTGGCCTGGAAGGTCAGATTTACCTTAAATTTGGCTTTGCTAGAGCTTATTTGTCCTCTTGAGTTTTTTTTTTTTTATGAGAGAGTGTTTATCTTGCTGGGTAATATACCTTTAATTTTTTACATGATTTTCTTGTTTCTGTTATACAGCCTATTTATGTGATTCCACCAGGCTGGCTTGTTTATTGATATGTTACTTTACTTATTCCTGGTGAGTACAGTGACCTCTGTGCAGCTATTAACATGCTCATATAGGGTTTCTGTGAAAAGTTATACATAGACAGCAGTGTTCTTATGATTTAGGGGTGCTTAAAATTTTACCAGATTATCACTTAATATTTGGAAGTTAGCCATGAAGTAGTTTCTGAATGTTCCATGGTTATCTGTGTTGCAGATTTTATTTTTAGTTCAAAGGAGACCATTTTGTAGTCTGACCTTCACAGAGAGAAAATTACTCTGGGGGGTGTGCATCTCTCTCCCATTTTAATAAGGATCAGATCCAGTACCTTTGCACCCCTGGTTGGTTTATTGACAATCTGGTACAGGGAGTTTGTATTTACAAATTCCAGGAATATCTATACCTGCTTCTTTTGTATAACATATGATACCCAGTTGATAGTGGGATAATTAAAGTCAGCCATGGATATAGTAGTCGGTTGGATGGTAAGTGTCTCCAGTAAGCTTAAATAAGTGTTATGGGTTTTCTGGGTCATAGAGGGGGACCTGTAGGTTACAAGGAAGTGTTATGGGATTTTGCCTATGGTGATTTGAACATGGAGAAGCTCAGGTGCTTCATCCTGTTTGACCAGCCATGATCTGTATTTATTTTTGATGTAATTGAGACATCTCCACCTTTAGTCCCTGCCTATGCAGTAGCTGGTCTAAATGTGTGGGCACATTAAAGCCTAGCACTGCTATGGTGCTTTCTGTGCCTTTAAAACCATTTCTCAGAGACTGCAGAGATAGCAGCATTCTCTAGAGTAAGGAGAACTTGTAGGGAATTGTATTTCTTGTTTAGACTCCTGGTATTGACAAGTCACGCCTTTGGATTTTCTTGGTTTTGATTTGCTATGTTGAAAGGATTGCCATTTTGTCATTGCCTAAAAAAGCACTATGGGAAGGACAATGCTTTTGCTAATATTTAAAGGCATAGAGGGAAGTGGTGCAGACCATCCCTGGCAAAACAGCATGGTCTGTTGACCATCTTTCTATTCTGACAAATATTACACCACCTCAGAATGACTCCAGAAATAAAGCCAATTGTTAAAATCAGTAATATTCTATTTGTATTGTGGCATCATCCCTGGAGAAGGTAAAATGTTGCCTCTGTTGAAATGATGGCATTTGAAATGCTGAGTGCCGACAAGCTGAAAAAAAGACTAAAACTATGGGAAAAGAGTGAATCTTGAAAATCACTCTTCTCCTTTATACTTCTTTTTTTGCAAGGTAAGCACCCCTCCCCCCAAACGTATATATACTAACTCTGGGATCCCTGTATCTCAGAGGAAAGAGACTATTCCAGAAAATGGCCATCTTGGACTTAGTATATGTAAGTCAATTTTTTATTCCTTCAGTCTCCATATTTTGGGACTCTCTAGTGGATCCTGACATTTCATATGGTTATCACCTTGGACATATATTCTGAGAGCTCCATCATGTGTCTCTCCATATAGTCTAGGAGAGGTATGCCTCAAATCTTTTGCACCCGCATGGACTATGACTGAGTCATAATGGTACTTGTGTCCCAATGACCTGAATGCATGCATAATTTGGGGGATCCTGGCCCCTAATAACCAAATGACAGTGACTTTCTCCTTATTCAGAATGGTGAGAAGAAATCAGTGTATTCCACAATGGATGTCAGGTGCATTTGTTATGTGTGCTTCACCTAGAAGGTCTTTGGTATTTAAGTGCCTCGGAATATGTCTGTTTTATGCTTTATGTGATGGGTGTAGTGTGTGCACTACTAATAAGCTGAATGACATTAGGAGTGCTTTTTTGTGAGAGCCTTTCCTCCGTTGACATTGTGTAAATACATCTCTCACATAACTTATCAGTTTGTTTGAGAATTAGCTGGTTGTTAGTGAACATGAGGCAATGTCTTCATTATTTCAGGACTGAGATTTCCACCAAGCTGGAAATTGATATAGTGGGAAAGTTCATATCCATATTCAAGCTCATATGCAAACGTGTCTTTTCCTCCATCCGTCTTCGTTTTCCCATGCCCTATTGATCCTTTTCACCGTACTGTACTCTCCTCCTTCTTTTTCCTCAAGTCCCACATATGTGTTCTTTCTCTGTCCTTATCAGTCCTTTGCACTTCATGCATGGTGCTGACGTTATCTTTCCTTCCACTCTCTGCCTTCTCCTTGTGCCTTTATTTTCCTCTTTCTCTGGCCATTTCTTCCTGGGCCTATTATATGTCAGTCAGTAATCCTGTGCAAGCTTGAAATTTTCCCCAGTTCTGGTACAATCATAAAAACCTGCATTTCTGTCACTCCTTCCTTTATCAGTTGTTGCCCTTTGTGTATTCCTTAGGCTGGGCATCTGTTTATCTCTTTTGCTTCATATTAACTTTTCCCATTATCACCTTTTCCATGCACCATTTTATCTTTCTTTCCTCACATTTCATATTTACCCATTTTTTTAAATCCTCCTTCATTTTCTTTTTGTGTTCCCTCTTCAGTTCCCTACTTTCATAATTCTGTTTTCCTTGCTGATGTTCTAGCCACCTTATTAGATTATAAGTCAGTGCCTGTGCGGAGTAATCTAGGAGTCACCATCTCCCTTTTTCCTTGCTAGCCTTACTTTGTCCCTCCCTATCCTCTTCTTCTTCCCTTTTCCACTCATTCCTCTATCGCATTTTGAACTAATGTGAGATCTCTTTGTCTGTTGTCAAATTTTATATAATGTGCCTTACCACCAGAATTCCCATCATCCTGATTACATTTACCTACCTAACATTGTGAATGTTCTCTCCCCTCCTCCTCCTCTTTGAAGGGCCTTTGTTATTTTGCCTTCCACTTACTTCAGATTCATTTTTCAACTTGACTACTACTGTGGTTACAACTCTTATGCCTAAGTAATTCCATATGCACTATTCCAACTTTTCATGTTTCCTGCCTTCTTTATCACAGTCAACATCTTTTTATACTACATCTTGGACCTGTTATCAGTCGGAACCTGTGGAATACTTTCAATGCTTCTACAATAGCAGCTCCTATGTCTTCTGGCATCATCATGCAATCATCTGCATAAAGCAAGAGACTAGATTTCACTCACTTATTTTCTTTCATGATTCCTCTCCCGTTCGATTCTCGGCTGGAGCGCCTTCTGTGTGGAGTCTGCGTGTCCTCCCTATGGTCGAGTGGCATTCGAAAGACATGCGTGCACGGGCTTGCCTTCATTGAAGGTTGGGCATCAGGTTGGCACCTTGGCACCGTAAAAATCTACTGCCAATCATTAGCAGATCGGAGTTCTGCCTTGATGACCCCTAACTGGGAAAAGCCAAAAGAAGAAGAACAACATTCTTACTTCATAGGGTCATAGGAGGTTACTAGGCTATCAACCTGGAGGTCATTTCAAGCCTAGCCATTTCATCCCAATGTAATATCATAGATACTCTAGTCAATGCCCAAGATTGTATTTAGTAGTGACTGCCCATGTCTAGGAGGGTTGTGGGTGCTATCCCTGGCATGAATTTATGGTGCTCCATCCACTTGTACAAGTTCCTTTTGAGTAGTATCATAGAGGTACTCTGCTTCACATTCATTATTCCGAAAATGAGACAATCACTGGGAGACAAATCTGTCCCTCCAGCACTTCCTATTCAAGTCACAGGCCATATTTAGGTCCCTGGAATGGGTAGCTCTAGTCCTGTTTGATTTACAGATGTGCAGCAAATTCATTAGGTGTGGGATGGAGATTGCTCTGTAAGCCAAGCATAAGTATCCCCTAAGATGTCTATATAATACTGAGTATAGTGACAGGGACTTTAGTTGGTCTGCGTAAGGCATGTGCTAGAGTCCCTTGATCTTCTTTGTTAGGAACCTCTGAGGTTTCACCAATTACTGCAGGTGCTTTGTGTCATACATGCCACAATGAGCATTAAACTCAATTATGGGCCTGATCAGTAATGAGTATAGAGGAGTTATAGCTTCCTTTGTTCTAGAGGTAATGCATTTGCTAGTCAAGTGTGCTATGCAGAAGCATTACATACTACAGTAGACACAAGGCTGTCAAAGTTAAGGTTGCAGTATACTTGTGATTCCAGATCACTTACCACTTTATAGGTACATAGGGTATTGCTGTGAATCTGATAGTGTGAAGGGTGATTATTTTTACCAAAGGGCCTGATGATGCATTTCTTTGCATTTAGTTTGTGACCATGACTAGACACCAGTTGTTGGTCTGTGTAAGACCATCCTGAAGTATACTCATGCAATTTGAGGATTTGATAATTGCACCCAGTTTGCAGTTGTCCGCAAACTTGGTCAGCCATAGCCCCTTAGTTTTAGACTGAATGTCTGAGAAGTATACACCAAATTGTAGGGGGCCCAGCACTGACTGCTGTGGGACACCACTGGTGACAGGTCTGCTGGTTGATGTGAAGTCACCCTCTTTGATAGTATGTGACCAGTTTTGTGAGCCAGTTGGCAACCCATCTTACAAAAAAGGGGTTCACATTCAGTTTGCTAAGTTTATCAGAAATTCCTGACTGTGGGATTGTATCAGAGGCCTTGGCCAAGTCAAGGTATGCACAGATTTGCCATCTTTAATGGCCCTGATCACATTTTCAAAGAATCTACCAGGTTTAACAGGCAGGATCTGCCCTTGATGAAGCCAAATTGGGTCAGATCCAGGGTTTGAAGGTCACCTATGTCTTTATTTATGAGGTCCATGATGATACATTCCATGGCCTTACAGATGAGGCTGGTCAGACTTATGGGTCTATAACTGCCCAGGTCTTTTGCTAAGCCACTTTTATGGAGGAGAATAACTGTTACTGTTCTCCATTCCACAGGGGCATAACCTGTGGCTAGGCTTTGATTAAATAGGGTACTTAATGGTGATGCTAGTTCATGTTTTAGTTTGTTTAAAAGACAGCCTGGCATGCTGTCTGGTCCCACAGAGGCTGTGTTTTTTGCCTTAGACATGGCTTTAATGACCTGCTCATTGGATATGTAGGGTGGGGTGGGGGGGTTGGGGGCATGGTTTCTGATACGTTTGGAGGGAATAAGGGAGTGAAAGTTTCACCAACTCTGTCTGCCAGCAGGTTTGCTATCTTTGCAGGATCAGTGTGTGATAATGTTAGTCACTAATTGGTAACATGCTTGGGTCCTACCTTTTAGGCAGTATACATAGCTGTAAAAGGCCTTATGGTCCATCCTTGGCTAGGATTGTCAAGTTTTTCTCAAAGTTACCCTTAGAGTATTTGTCATGTTGTCTTATTTGCCTTTTGCGGCTGAGGAGGGTGCTTTTCCATTGTTGGGGCCTCCCTTTGCCTAAACAGCATATTTTTGCATTTGTTGTAAAGTTTGTTGATGCTAGATGTCCACCATGACAGCTTCTTTTTACTTGGGCTGTGGCTTTGATTCTCTCTGGAACAGCTGAGTCTATACACGTATACAACTGATTGTACAGGGCTTTAGTGTAAGGTTTGGTGTAGTTACCACTTCCAGCTGGGGGTGAGGCCTGGAATGCATTTATACCTTTCCCTAGGAGTGTATATTTTGTTTTGGTGAAGTTTTTTTAGTCTGACTTCACCCTTTGTGAGTTCTGGTGTTAGTTCCAGTTCAAAGGTGACTGATTTGTGGTCTGATTTAACTAATGTGGGTCCTGTAGTTGCGGTTGTACATCTATTTGTCATGGTAGTGAGGATGAGATCTAGTATGTTTGTTCCTCTTGTTGTGGTGTGAATAATTTGTTCCACAGAATTTGAGTTAACAAAGTCAAGGAAAGTTTGTGCTAGTGAATTAGGGCTAGATTAGGTTTCCCATTTGACGGCAGGATCATTGAAATCGCCCATGACTTGAGTGTTTGGCAATATTTTGATTGACTCCAGCTTGGTCAAGTAGGCCTCATGTGCAACATGATCCATGGAAGGGGATCTATAACTAGCTATGACTTGAATGGGGGATCTTACCCACAGTAATCTGAACTTGGAGTAATTCCATGGAGTTGTCCTGTCCAACTAGTTGGAAGGTATATTTATCTCTAATATGGATAGAAACATTGCCTCCTTTGGTTCTCACACATTCATTTTGCAGTTTGAAGGTGTGGAAGGCATTGTAGCCTTGCAAGGCTGGGGTAACCAGGTTTCTGTGACTGCATAGATATCTACATACTCCAATCACAGGAGTGCTTCCTGGGTGAAAAACTGTCCATCTATGCCATTGGGGATGTAACTGTAGGATAACACATCTACTCTGTTGACTAGGCACACACACACACACACACACACACACACACACACACACACACACACACACACACACACACCCTTGACTGCAGTGAGAATAGAACCCCTACCTATCCAGGTGCATAGACTACAGAACACAGTACTTAATGCAAGCACCATGGCACATGTTCCTTTCTTGCCTCCTTAAACAGATCACCTTTCACTAGGGTAAAACCTCTGACAGATAGATTTCAGCCTCTCCTGGTACTCCTGTGTATCTGAAATGGTTGCGAGACCCCACACACACCATTTACCTGAATGTCTGTTTCTGCTTCCATGCACATGGTTTGTACTACAGTTGTAAAAGAAGCCTCCCATTTCTCTTTCGGCTTGCACCTTTCACAGAAATTCCTACCTCACTGTATCAAAAGACTTTTACAGATTGAAAAATGCTGCCACCATTTTCCTCTCCCTGCTGTTTATTTATCTCATGAAATATGTAAATTCTCATCAATCCTTTTCACTACACTGTCCTTGATGAAGCCATTCTGTCATTTTTTTATTAGTCAAATAATAAAAAAGTTAGCTACAGTCAACGTACCAAGAAACACCAGCAAGGCTGCCAGTATAGCATATAATGAAGAAAATAAATGCTCCTGGTGTTGGCAGCGTACAAAATGTCAAAAGTCTCTGTGTCAAACGATCGAGTCTGTTCAGACCTGCCTATTGTTCAAGTGTATCCAAGTATAAAGGTAGCTATTCAGCACAAACAAAAACGGACACTTGCCATGAATATAAAGTCTGTTCAAAGAAAATTCACCATAATGGAAATTCTTTCCTTGTACCAGTAGTTCACAAAGAAGTCATCCAGTTGTATAAAAACACACAGTTTTATTAGGCCCTCAGTAAGCGCTTTCGCATGTAGCTTTGTCAAACTAATAAAGCCATAGAATAAAATGCTGTCTATATATAGTCAGCTAAACAAGTTAATTAGTTCAAAAAGGCAATTATTCAATTACTAAATGTTTGTCTTAAAGTTATAGATGCAGTTAAATATACATCATGCTAAAAACTACTTGTTTTATACACACTTAAAATAAATTAATAGCTTTCTTTACAAAAGTTATACATACATTAAAAATATATAATCATGATATGAATATCTACTAAAAAATATTTACTAAAAATAAACACATTGTCCACCACTACTTTATATTAGCCAAGACATTTGCTATTAAGAAATGTGTGTAATAATAATTAAATACGATGTCTCCTATTTTTTAATATGGGCTTTATAGGGACTCTATCATTCAGCCCTGGGGGGATATGTGCTTGAGTTTTAATGATCCATTGTGTTTCTACAGATTCAGTTGCATTTTTAATATCACCCCCTCTAATAGATGGCTCAAGTACTTGTAATGCAGTAAAGGAGAAAACATGCCTATCATCAGTTGCCTGTACATGTTTAGATAGTGCATTTACTTCAGATTTTATGCGTATCTGGTATAGATGTTCCCATATGCGTTGTTTAAACATACGATTAGTTTTACCCACGTAAAACGATGGGCAGAAATTGCATCTAGCTAAATATACTAAATTCTTAGTCTCACAATTGGCATTAACTTTTATTGGGATGGAGTCACCTGTGGTGGGGTGTATGAACATAAGAATATTTTTAACATAAGTGCAATAGTTACATTTGTTACATGATACTGAGCCCCTAAATTCTTCAAAATTGTTGTTGTTCCTAACTTCCGAACAACATAATAATTGATATAAACTATTTTTATTCCTATATGTAAAATTAGGATGATCTCCAATGTGTTTGGATACTTCTGGATCTAACTTCAAAATTTCCCAGTGTTTAATGATAGATTCTTTAATAGAATGTATGTCCTGCGTATAATAAGTTATGTATCTAACTACATCACTATGATTGTTTAATGTGCTATTATTGTTCCTATTATACACCTCCACACCTGCTTCAGAAAAGATTGGTACTGCCCTATCTCGCCTCAAATTCCTAACCTCTTCAAGAATGTCATTAATTTCTTTAGTTCTATAATTCTTCTCTCCAAGCCTTATTTCCATATCTCTCATTTCTTCTTCAAATTTATTATCATCCAATGTCAGACGAGATAGGCGCATACCTTGTCCTTTTATTATGTTTTTGAATATGTGTGGTGGGTGCATGCTATTCCTATTTAATAAATTATTTCTATAACACAACTTCCTATGCGTGGTGTTGAAATGGCCACTAGGGAGGCGCCAAACATTTACATCCAAAAAGGATATCATGTGGGCTGAAAAATTCATAGTGAATTTCAAAAATGTAGTCAATGCATTCACTTCCTTCTCAAAATTGTAAAGTTCTTCTTCTTTGCCCTTCCAGAGAAAGAAAAGGTCGTCTACAAAGCGTTTGTAGAAAATAACATGTCTCTTATAACTGTCTAGGGCAAATAATTTTTGTTCCTCCCAGTTAGCCATTACCAGATTGGCGTAGCTATTGGCACATGCAGTGCCCATAGCCACGCCATTCTTCTGCAGATATAAAGTGTTTGCAAATATAAAAACATTGCTTTCCAATACTAGTTCTAACAATGAACACAAAAAATCTATCATCACTGGTGTTAATTTAGTGTGAGTTGCTAGATACGTTACATGCGAAAGCGCTTACTGAGGGCCTAATAAAACTGTGTGTTTTTATACAACTGGATGACTTCTTTGTGAACTACTGGTACAAGGAAAGAATTTCCATTATGGTGAATTTTCTTTGAACAGACTTTATATTCATGGCAAGTGTCCGTTTTTGTTTGTGCTGAATAGCTACTTTTATACTTGGATACACTTGAACAATAGGCAGGTCTGAACAGACTCGATCGTTTGACACAGAGACTTTTGACATTTTGTACGCTGCCAACACCAGGAGCATTTATTTTCTTCATTATATGCTATACTGGCAGCCTTGCTGGTGTTTCTTGGTACGTTGACTGTAGCTAACTTTTTTATTATTTGTCTGATATACTTAATTTACGCTACATTCAACATTACCTACATGGCGCACGTACCCGAGAACGGAAGTGATGTCAATTTGGAGCTACCATACAATCCGAGCAGTAGTATGAAGAAAACGAATTGTACGGAGAAACTGCAACGAATGTTGGGCTCGACTACCAACCCATTATTGGACTGTGAGTTAATTCCTTCTTCGGAAGGTAATGCGTTTAAAGACATTGACATTGAGAGACTAAATACTTGTTTAAATGTTATTGAGCTAGAACTGTTAAAGCTAAAACGCTTACAAATGCAGCGCTATCACTTTGAAGTCTGCATTGAAAGACACATAATTCCAAGAGGTTTGCGAGTGTTAAAAATGCCGACGACAGGGAATACCTACCCTGAATTGTTGAGACGTTGGCAAGCACTAAACATTGAAACTAGTATTAACTATATGAAACTCATGAATGAGTATTTTCTACCTGATGAATTATCATTATGTGAATCTATTAAACTAAAACAGCAGGAATTATATAGAGACTTTAACGAAGGTATAGTTGACTGTAAGCTGGAACGTATTATTGATAATGTTTCATTGTATGAGAAAAGGCTATATGAACAAAAGAGACATAAACTAGCAAGGGATATGTACGATTTTTCAAACAATCAAGTTTTTACTTGGCCTAGATTCTCGGAGAATAGCCATACGAATAGCAGTACATTGAATAATAATAATGGCATGAATAAATCTATTGGTATAGTCAATTCTAACGATAAATCTGATATGGTTACTGACATTATACCAAATAACCAAACTGAGAATAGAATGAGTACCTCTGAGAAACAAATTTCTGGAGTGAACATTGCTAATGATATTGTGGAAGTTTCAAATGCTTTAAATGTCTCTAATGACAATGTAATGTTGAATGCACAACCTAAAGAACAACAGGTAGTGCGTAGTAAAATACGTTATGTTAGCCATGAACTGTCACACCCTTTCCCGATAGCAGAGCAGCGATACAAGGGAAGAGAACGCTCAATGAGCAGGGGCAGGCAAAAGAGAAAGGCCCCGATGACAGACATGAGAGAACCCACACTCAAAAAAATGTGGGAGAAACTAACATAGTACTCAATCTATCACACAGACCTATAAATAGTTTAGAATTAGAAGTGTTAAATAAGGGATTATCTTATGTTCCTTCTAAAATGAGTTCTATCACAGATTCTGTTTTAGACCTGAAAATGTTTACAAGAAACCTACAACTAAAGGTGATGTTTTCCAGTAATAATAATATACCTAAAAGTCTTGATATTAAAAAACCAAGTTTAATGATACCTAACTTACAGTCCACTATAGATGTATTTAGTAAAGCAGTAGAAAAAGATTTATACATATTACATAAAAATCCAACTAAGAATATTAGAAATAATCTAACTTTTAAACAGCAACAAGCACTACATGGACTCATCTCAGATAACAACATATGCATTAAACCAGCGGACAAGGGTGGTCCGATAGTTATACTGGACAGGACTGACTATGAAAGTTATATGTTGGAGATGCTTAGCGATACTGATTTTTATCAGATTATATCTAAGGCGGAAATAATGAGAATTATTCATAATATACATAACACCCTAGAAGATATGTATAAATTAGGTATAATGGATTACAAGCTGCTTGATTATCTTACATTAGAAGAATACACAATTCCGATCATAAAGGGAATACCAAAAATACATAAAAATCCAGTGAAACCACCACTAAGACCTATAGTATCTGGTCGTGGATGGGCCACGGAAAATATTTCCTTTTATGTAGAGAAAATGTTGAAACCATATGTGGCTGGAAATAATACGATACTAAGGGACTCTAGAATGTTCCTGTTAGATCTTTACGAAATTACCAAAATTTATACAGAACATACGGATCTATTGATGGTCACAATGGATGTTAATTCATTATTTACAAACATACCCAATGACCAGGGACTGAATAATATACAAACGTATCTAGCAACTCACACTAAATTAACACCAGTGATGATAGATTTTTTGTGTTCATTGTTAGAACTAGTATTGGAAAGCAATGTTTTTATATTTGCAAACACTTTATATCTGCAGAAGAATGGCGTGGCTATGGGCACTGCATGTGCCAATAGCTACGCCAATCTGGTAATGGCTAACTGGGAGGAACAAAAATTATTTGCCCTAGACAGTTATAAGAGACATGTTATTTTCTACAAACGCTTTGTAGACGACCTTTTCTTTCTCTGGAAGGGCAAAGAAGAAGAACTTTACAATTTTGAGAAGGAAGTGAATGCATTGACTACATTTTTGAAATTCACTATGAATTTTTCAGCCCACATGATATCCTTTTTGGATGTAAATGTTTGGCGTCTCCCTAGTGGTCATTTCAACACCAATACGCATAGGAAGTTGTGTTATAGAAATAATTTATTAAATAGGAATAGCATGCACCCACCACACATATTCAAAAACATAATAAAAGGACAAGGTATGCGCCTATCTCGTCTGACATTGGATGATAATAAATTTGAAGAAGAAATGAGAGATATGGAAATAAGGCTTGGAGAGAAGAATTATAGAACTAAAGAAATTAATGACATTCTTGAAGAGGTTAGGAATTTGAGGCGAGATAGGGCAGTACCAATCTTTTCTGAAGCAGGTGTGGAGGTGTATAATAGGAACAATAATAGCACATTAAACAATCATAGTGATGTAGTTAGATACATAACTTATTATCATGGGACATACATTCTATTAAAGAATCTATCATTAAACACTGGGAAATTTTGAAGTTAGATCCAGAAGTATCCAAACACATTGGAGATCATCCTAATTTTACATATAGGAATAAAAATAGTTTATATCAATTATTATGTTGTTCGGAAGTTAGGAACAACAACAATTTTGAAGAATTTAGGGGCTCAGTATCATGTAACAAATGTAACTATTGCACTTATGTTAAAAATAGTCTTATGTTCATACACCCCACCACAGGTGACTCCATCCCAATAAAAGTTAATGCTAATTGTGAGACTAAGAATTTAGTATACTTAGCTAGATGCAATTTCTGCCCATCGTTTTACGTGGGTAAAACTAATCGTATGTTTAAACAACGCATATGGGAACATCTATACCAGATACGCATAAAATCTGAAGTAAATGCACTATCTAAACATGTACAGGCAACTGATGATAGGCATGTTTTCTCCTTTACTGCATTACAAGTACTTGAGCCATCTATTAGAGGGGGTGATATTAAAAATGCAACTGAATCTGTAGAAACACAATGGATCATTAAAACTCAAGCACATATCCCCCCAGGGCTGAATGATAGAGTCCCTATAAAGCCCATATTAAAAAATAGGAGACATCGTATTTAATTATTATTACACACATTTCTTAATAGCAAATGTCTTGGCTAATATAAAGTAGTGGTGGACAATGTGTTTATTTTTAGTAAATATTTTTTAGTAGATATTCATATCATGATTATATGCTTTTTAATGTATGTATAATTTTTGTAAAGAAAGTTATTAATTTATTTTAAGTGTGTATAAAACAAGTAGTTTTTAGCATGATGTATATTTAACTGCATCCATAACTTTAAGACAAACATTTAGTAATTGAATAATTGCCTTTTTGAACTAATTAACTTGTTTAGCTGACTATATATAGACAGCATTTTATTCTATGGCTTTATTAGTTTGACAAAGCTACATGCGAAAGCGCTTACTGAGGGCCTAATAAAACTGTGTGTTTTTATACAACTGGATGACTTCTTTGTGAACTACTGGTACAAGGAAAGAATTTCCATTATGGTGAATTTTCTTTGAACAGACTTTATATTCATGGCAAGTGTCCGTTTTTGTTTGTGCTGAATAGCTACCTTTATACTTGGATACACTTGAACAATAGGCAGGTCTGAACAGACTCGATCGTTTGACACAGAGACTTTTGACATTTTGTACGCTGCCAACACCAGGAGCATTTATTTTCTTCATTTTTTTATTAGTGCTGACAGCATTGCTTCCAACCTTCTCACTAGCATCTTAGCCATTGTTTTTATGTTTGTGTTTATAAGTGACATTGGTCCACAGTCTTCCATGTGTTATCGCATCTCATCTTTCAGAATTGCTATCCTCTCGCATGTCATTGTCTCTAATACCTCTTTTTTACCACTCTTAAAAAGTCAAAGACTTCTATAATTTCTCCCATTCTGATTTACATAATTCAACAGAGAATCAATCTTGGCCATCAGCTTTTCTATCTTTCATTTTCTGTCCCATCTCTTTTGTATCTGTGAATGATATCGCTGTCTTTAGGGCCTCCTTTTATTTTTCTGTCCATTTGTACTTGAATTCCCTTGATCCCCTTTCCCATCTTTCCCCTCTCTTAGGCTATAGTTTCCATAAATTCCTTGACAATGCTCCCTAAATGGGTTTCTCATGTCTTTGCCTTTCTCTTTTATTTTCTCTCATGTTTTTCTTAAGTTTGGGATTTCTTGAATCCCTGTTTCTCTTATTTCCTAGACAGATATTTGTGTACTTCTATCCCTATTGCTCACCAAAATTTTTCAAATTCCATAGACAGAGGTACAGGCAAGCACAGGAGGACTATGGCTGACCAAGTTCGCAGACGACTGCAAACTAGGGGCTATAACTGACTCTCTGGCTGACACAGACATCCTCCAAAAGGGTCTCACTGAGACGGATACCTGGTTTCAAAATCATGGCCTCAAGCTAAATACCAAAAAATGCATAGTCATCCCCTTTAGAAAAAACAAAGTACCCACAAACTGCCACATAGATAGTAGTCCCCTAAATACAGAAGACATAATAAGGGATCTGGGGACCCAAGTAGATAGTAATCTCACCTTTGATAATCATATTGCCAAAGTGGTTAAAAATCCTTCTATGTGGCTCACTTAATCACAAAATGGCTTGCATCCAGATCAAAAGAGGTCATTGTGCCCCTCTACTCATCACTCATCAGACCCATCATAGAGTACAATGCCCCATTTGGGATGTACCTTACAAGACACCTGCAACAGCTGGAAAGACCACAGAAGTAACTCACCAAGAGGATCACTGGCCTCACACAGATACCCAATGCAGCTCGACTAAAGAAATTACAGCTGTACTTGGTTGCATACCGCCTACTCAGAGGTGATCTCTGCCTGACATACAAGGCCATGTCCAACCAGAATTGATGGACATGCTCCACCTAAAGAAACCCTTATCCGTGCGAGCCACATGCTCTAGGGATCTAAACCTCACCACAAAAATAAATAGGGTGTGCTGGATGGATAGATTCCTGTACCAGAGACTTCCCATGCTTTGGAACAAGATCCCAATCTACATTAGGCAGAGCTCCTTGCTAACACTCTTCAAAAGAAATCTTGACGAGTGGATGGGAAACAGAAAATTTACCTCGGGGATCACTTCAGTGCCTCTGCTGGACAGAGGCACAGGGAACTAATCTAAGGGGGCGGTGAAAGCCAACACATTCTGGCTAGGCTTATAAACGCCTTCGGGCAGATAGCCTAATACCTACCTATGAACCTATAACCTATGAACCAGCTCTTCTTCTGTCTTTAACACCATTTCTCCTCTATTGTTCTGACTTTAACACAATCTCTCTCTCCTGCAATCTTCATTTCTTTCTTTTTTCTATCCTTATCTAATTTTGTTTCTTCTGATTCCTCTTTCATATGATTAACTGCCTTCTTATTTTGCTTCTTTTCTTAACCTTCTCTCCTCATGATTTTACTCCAAAGTACTGCTCTTATTCTATCCCAGCAGTCTTATCTTACCTATGTTGTACAGCTTTTTTTGGCCGCCAGTGTTTCATCTATTATCTCTTTCAATGTATGCCTCCCCTCTTCATCTTTCTATTTATGTCCAGCCTGCCTCCATCTCAGTTCATATTTCTGCTCATTCTCTGTTTTTGTTACCGTCATCACTGCTGCATGATCTGATAAATACTTATCCGATATGTTCTTGCCTTAAACCTGATACAGAATCTTCTATCCCCAACAGGCCATGCATTCTGCTTGCTTGGGCTAGACAATTCCTTTTAAAAGTTTGCTCCTTCTTCTTATTATTATTTCACCATCTTTGCTCCATCTCCTTCTCCACTTTCCTTTTATTTTCCAGTATTCCCTCTGCTGTCATGGATCCTGTTTTTGTCCAGGGGTATGGTGATGCAATATATTCTCCCTGTTAATTATATTCCTTTTTTCCACCTACTCCCACTCCTGAAAGAGAAGGTTAAAATTCCTCCGGTATCTTTATTTGGAATTTATATGTTTGCTACTGATCATTATAACTTAGAATTCTGCCTTCTCTATCAGATACCAGCTGTCTTGGCTCTTCTGCACTCACTATCTCTCTCTTTCTCTCTCTCTCTGATGACTTCTAGCCCTCTCCTGAATACTCTCACTACCCCTTTCTTTCCCCATCTTGGTTTATTTCCCATTTCGCCACTGGGGAATTCCCTGCTTAGAATCTTGGATTGCTCCTTTACTTTCAGGTTAGTGTCCTGAAGTAGTACTATATCTCCCTGCAGTCTATTCTACCTTTCATGTATTTTCTTTCTCTTTATAGTGTGTAATACACTTAAGTTCATATCACCATTCTGCTCCCCATATTTCTCCTCCCTCCTTCTTCCTCACTGCCAACACTGGAGCAAGGAACCCATTTTCCCCACTGGGTTGTGCATAACATCCATGCCAACTGACAATAACTACTCTCCTCCCCACTTACAAGGTTTGGATTTTCCCCTATCAGACATAGCATTCCTAGGGAATTCCTTTCCTTTCCTTCCCTTTTCCTTTCCATTCCATTCCATACTACCCCCTTACCATTACTGTTTCTTTAGATGACATCATATACTGGCCTTTTTGTGTGAGCAATTCCCTAAACTCTGGTAACATTTCAGTTGACCCCGGTAGTGGCATTTACAAAGAGTTTTCAGCTTAAACATGTACGAATGCATAAAGATACATTTATGCTTTATGCCCCACTTATTTATTTATTTATTTATTTATTTATGTATTTATTTATTTATTTATTTGACATTTGTTGACCTGGTTAGTCTGACTGAGCTTGTGCCCTTTTTCAGTGGAGGCCCGCAGACAAAACCTCCACAAATTTACAAAAATTACAAGATTAGACAAGGTGCATTTAAACAAAGACACAAATAAGTACATAGTAAACTAATGAAAAACTAAACAAGTTTTTAAATCTAAAGTTATTTCAAATACTGCAAGGTGCAGTTATCAAATAGTAATAATCCAAGTTTTACATTTTCAGAGTTAGTCAAAAATAATAGTTTTAACTAGAGTGAAAAAGCATCAAATTTAAATGCAGCTTGTTAGACGTTGTTTATAAGATTCATGCTTTATTAAGTAGAAGAAAAACTGATTGTGAGCGTAGTCCTTTGTACATTCAGAGGACTGAGCATATGAAGGAGCATTAGACAGTTGTTAGTATTAAGATGGGATAATGTAGGTAGAGGTTCAGGTAGTGTGTTTGTAGTGGCATGTCCAGGTATTAGTTAGAAGGTCTTTTAGAGCAGTTTTGAATTTTAGTGGGTTGTTTATGTTTCTAATAGACTGGGAGAGTTTTTTCCAGGAGATGGCTGGAGAGTAACTGTATAGGTTTTGTCCTATTGTTCTTTTTGACTTGTGAATTGCTAATAGAGTTTGTTCAGAGCTTCTGAGTATCCTATGTGAAATGTAGAGGGAGATGACTGAGGAGATTGCAGAAGGTGGGCTTGTATAAGATTGAATGTATGATAAGTGAGAAAAAGCTGTTGGGGGAATTCTAACCAGTTTAAGGTCTTGAGTGAAAGAAAGTGGTGGGATTTAAAGGTATGGTTGGCAGCAAACATAGCAACTTTGTGGTAGGTAGTTTCATGTTTGTTTAAGAGAGATGTCTGCAGGTTGGTAAGGATTTGAGAGCTGTAGAAGAGACTAGGGAAAGGTAGGTTTGGGTAAGGGAGAGTCGAGACTCGTTTGTTAGGATTTTCTGTTTCTTTGTAGCAGGCCAAGTTTTTGGTGGGATTTCTTGATGCAGTTGTTGATGCGAAGGTCGAATTTGAGCTGGTCATCTATAATGTCTCCCAGGAGCTTATTATGTGCTTCAACCAGGATAGTGGTATTGTTAAGGGATGTGATGGTGATGGAGGGTTTAATGTAGTTGAGCTATTTAAGAAGGAATAGCAGAAGATTTGTCTTCTATGGGTTTAGTATTAGCTGATTTTTGGTGAGGCAGTTTTCAATAGATGTAAAGGACTTTTGTGTGAGGGTGTTCAGATCAGTGAGGTTTTCAGAGATGGTGATGACTGTAGACTCATCAGCATATTGTATGAGAAATGATAGAGGACAGGAAGTATATAGGTGGTTAGTGAAAATGTTGAACAGTAAGGGACCTAGTACTGATCCTTGAGGGATTTCCATCTTAATAGGAAGAGAAGGGATAGTGAGGTCAGCCATTTGACAGACTGCTGTCTGTCTGGAAGGTAGCTAGTGAACCAGAAGATCGTAGAATTTGAAAGCTTTACGTCATAGAGTTTATCAGGGAGCAAAGAATGAGAGATAGCATTGAAGGCTTTTGAGAGGTCAAGGAAGAGAGTGTGGAGACCAGTTTGCTGTTGTCTCTGGCTTGTGAGATTATGTTAGTGAAGAAAATGAGGGCAATCGTGGTACTGTGGTTTGGACAGAAGCCATGCTGAGTAGTGGTTAGTAGGTTTTCCTGGCATATTCTATGATTTGTTTGTGAACGCATTTCTCTAGGATTTTAGATAGAGGGGACAGAATTGCTTTCTGCCTATAGTTTGAAGGTTTTGTGTAGTTGCCTCCTTTATGGATTGGTAGAGTATAGAATTGTTTCCAGATAGAGGGTACTTTGGATTCATTTGAAGAGTGATTAATAATGATAGAAATAGGAAAGACTAGTGCATTAGCAGTTGTCCTTAGGAATACTGGAGGTAGGTTATCAGCTGAAAAGGAGCAAGATTTCAGTTTCAGGAGTAGATATTTTTTGTAACTTCTGGGAAATAGTTTTAGAGAGAAAGTATTGTGTTGCTTTGGGGGGTCTGAAGCTTAGTCTGATTTGGGGTTGGCAAAAGTTTACTAATGGTGTCTATAAAATATGGATGCCGATTCTTGTGGAGTATTATTAGGACAGTGATTGGGAGCTGAGGGGTTACTGTGATGTAATATGTGATTAACGGTGTTCCAGAATTTTTTAGGGGTACTGGTATGGGAGGCTTGGGGTTTGTTGTAGTAGTTATATTTGTCTTTACTGATTTGTTTTTTGGTAAGGTTGCATAGTTTCCTGTAAGTCTGAAGGTAGGGAGGAATTTTTGTTTTAGTCCAGATTTTCCAGGCCTTGTCTCTTTGATACACTAGAGAGCATGTAGTATGAGATAACCAGAGGAAGCTAAGAGTTTTAACTCTGATGGTTTGGAGGTGGACTAAGGAGTTGATTATGTTGAGAAATTTGAGGTTAACTTTTTGGACAACTTCATCAAAGGTAGATGGGTTAGGAATTACCAGTTTATTGAGGAGTGAATAGTACTGAAGGTATCTGGATGGTAGTTGGAAAGTTTTTGGTATTCCTTGAGTTTATGTGGTTGACAATGTTGGGGGGAGAATCTGAGTACTCTGATTGGAGAATGACCATTTAGTGTGTTGGGTAACGTTTTAGGGAAATTATATTTGTTGGGATTAGAGACTAGTATCCAGTCTGTGATTGAGCAGGAGTTGGTAGGTTTATTTGCAAGTATCGGGGTAGAGATTAGTTGTGAAAAACCATGTTGGTTGATGCCGCTGCTGCTATGATTGTTAGAGGTCAGTGATGACCAATTTATGTTGACCTCTCCAAGGAGGATAGTTTTATGGAGTATATTGAATGTATACCAGGAGAGTATTTGTTAAAGGAAAGAGGTGTTGTCTCCAGGAGGGGATATGTATATTGCAACTATTGTTAGTCTGTTGTACTCATTAACTTTGCAATTAACTGTCAGGAGTTCTGCAGGATTAAAAGAAGGGGGGTGGATAAAGGGGATAGGGTGAGGTGGTTGGAATATATTAAAGCAACTCTTCCACCTTTTTTATTATGTCTGTCAAGAGATAGGATGTTACAGCCTGGGGAGGAATTCTATGTTAGAGATGTGAGTTTTTGAGTCAAGTTTCAGTAATAATTATAATATCAGGGCAGTATTGTGCCATGCTGGCATGAAATTCAGTTACTTTATTGAGTATGCTGCAGATGTTCATTGAGTATAGTGATAATTGTTTAGGAGGGTGCTGAGGTGGAAGAGTAATAGGATTTGTTGTTGGGTTTTTAGAGTGGGGGTGTTAACATATATTTCCTTTTCTCTTTTTTTATCTTTTCTGTGTCTATGTTTCACTGTTGCATTCCTTGTTTTGGAAAAAAAGGTAAAAAGACAAATTTCAATGCATGAATCTTTTATTAGTGTAAGATTTGTTAAAAGTTAGGACAACTTTTAGCCCTTACCACTTCCTTCCTCTCCCCCTTTGCTATTTTACATTTTTTTTCTCTTTGAGTCATTCAAGTAGATAAAAAAGTTGTTTACCTTTCCTTGGCTAGCATTTTTACTCTCAGGTTTCCCCTAACTTTTTTCACCCTGACCACCTCATTGCATATGCCTTCCCCAGCTGTACTTGGAGTAGGTTAAATAAAGACAGAATGTATACATTAACTCCAGCAAGGACATAATTTTTTTATCAGTGCATATCTTCTATCTTTTAATTGCAACTTTGCTGTATGCCCTTACTGAGGTTTACCACATGGCAATTACCTCTTTTATTCATCTCATATCTGTTCCTCTCTCAACCCATTTGTAACATGCTCTCTGCCTCTCAGTCTTCTCCTTGGAACAGCCATCTTTTGCATCATTTCTCCTGTCAAGGAGCA
The DNA here is from genome assembly GCF_019279795.1 of Protopterus annectens. NCBI lineage: Eukaryota > Metazoa > Chordata > Ceratodontiformes > Protopteridae > Protopterus > Protopterus annectens. The sequence continues at coordinate 1,082,399,352 of NC_056729.1, forward strand.
TGCATCCTAATGCTTGGATAAATCTGTGGCAACTTCTCTTTTTTTCAACTTGTCAGTACAATCATATCCTTGCTCCCATTCTCAGCTCCTGCTTCTTTTAGAGTCTATCTCTCCTGTCCAGCTGGTGTTCCATCTTTTTCAGATGCACATTTTTTCTACATTTAATTCTCTACTTTTCCTGAATTGTTCTTCCTCTCTGAATTCTTCCCTCAGCCAGCTCATTTTGATATCTGATTCTGTGCCATCTCTGCCACTTTCCATTGCAGCCTCACATTACTCCACATTGTGTCCCCTGATGTAGCCCTTCATTCTCCAATGTCATAGACATAGCTAGCATCATCCCTGAAATGTGATAGTTCACTTGCCATTCTGTTTCTGGTAAGCCTTTTAAATTAATTTTTTGAGTAGTTTTTTTCACACATTTCTCCTTCAATGTAACCATTGTCTTCCATATGGGACTTGCATCTATTTGTTTTCCATTACATGTAGAGTATGGTGAGATATCTTAGCCATACTTAGATCCCCTGAGTTTTGTATATGGCCATTATGTCAGCCATCACCTTCCAATTTTTGTACAGTTGTTTGGAAAAAATCTTCATATACTTTAATACAGCAGCATTTGAAGGGTCCATACCTGTCACAGTATTTCTTTTTTCAGCATGAAACCATGTATACAAGCTAGCATTTGGTGTGTCAGGTGCTACCCTATGTTTCTTCTCTCTAAGGAGTTTCTTCATCCTGGGAATCTGGACTTTCATGTCTGCAAGTTCTAGTGCCAGTTGCTCTAACTCTATGGAGTCCTGTAATTCTCCCACTGTTTCTTATTGATGTTTTTTTCTATATTATTTTTTTCTTATTTTGTTGAGGATCTAGCTCTTCAAAATGCTGTAATCATTTGCTGAAATGTTGCATTTTGGCATGGATTACTGCTCCTTCCTCTTCCAGATCCTTTCTTTTTTACTTCATCTTGCATAACTTGACTAGCTAGTTCTTGAGCATTTCCTTCACTGTTTCACATCCTAGGCCACTGTAGTTATGATTAGGAACATTTTCTAAACCTATTCCTCAGTGATGGCTCCTTCAAAGTCATCCTTCTGCTGATCAAAAGTTTTGTTTCCATCTTCCACGTTTACATGAAGATTTTATCTTTGAGCTGCTTTTCTTCCTTTTTTGTGGACTTAGTGTCCAGAGCTCTGAGCTTAGACAGCAATATTGTTTGGGCTTTCTCTCAAGCATCCCCTACATTTTTTTTTATTTTAATTAGCTGGGTAAACCCACTAGACTCAAGCTCATTTTTTAGAACAAGTCAGAATCTCTGTCTTATTAAGGACTTAATAGCCATAGCAATGGAATTCGGCACCCTAGGCAATACAAACACAATTGGTGTTCGCACCCCATGCTGTTTGTGATATCAGCTAATGATAGCTTGTAAACTATTATTTTTCTTAAGGTATCAGAGAGGCATTAGGTTGTTACATATGTTTCTTAATGTAGCACCCTATCAACACATGGCTACATTTGGTATAAAGATCAGTTTGTTTACAAACTGTCATTAAATTGATCTTGAGTAACTATATAATGCCACCTTGAGGTTTACAAACTGTCTAGCAGTCTTCCACTACTGTTCGTGTTAATGACAGACTTCACTTTGTCAAGAAGGCTAGACATCTTGGTGTGGTCATTAGAAAGAGATTGACACTGAACGCCCAGGTGTTGTCTGTTGTGATTTAAATTTTATTTCCATGTGAGAAACATTTCCCACCTTCGGCACCTTCTCCCTCTCTCTCTCTCTCTGCAAGCTGCTAGTCCTGTCTGCAGTTGTGCATGATTTGTTCTCATACCATTTAGACTATTTCAAATAATTTCACATCAAATAACATTCCTGATGGTGATCTTGACTGGTTAACTCTTCCACAGACTTCTGTAGCCTAGTAAATTACAGGTATGTCAAAATGTGTACATATTGTGTTGGTTATGCAAGGCCTGCACTTGTTTCTTATTCCCAAAATATTAACTTGTTCAGATTTTTCTTGGCCTACATGATATATGTCCCCATAATCTGGTCATGGTCAAACATTCATTCTCAGCACGATTGCTTGTTTGAACCTGGGTTTACTGAGGTGCATCATCTTTGGAACGCTTTACAAAATTCCTGAGGCTCCAAGACCAATCTAAGTGATTTTTCATTTATTTTCACTTATTTTATTGCATTTGCACTTGCCCATCATTTTTATCTGTGTCTTATACCAGGTGTATATTATGTCCGTGAAAAATGAATTCACTGAACTACATCTACATCAAAAATGCAGTTCAGTGAATTGATAATAGTGAAACTGCAGTACAGTGAGGATTGGGAAATTTGTCCTTTCCTCATTGTAGTGTGATCTCCGATTTGCTATATATAATTAGCGGGGGGTGTGGAGCGAATTCATTTTTTTTGTGGACATAATATAGACCCCTTATAGCTAATTTATCACATTTGTACTGTTGTAAAGCAGTTTACTGATTAACTGCATTTGATTACTGTTTACCTGCATTTCATTACTATGTATTGCAATTCATTATGGTTTAATTGTATTTGACTGCATTCCATTACTGTTTAATGGTATTTGTTGATACTGTGAGTTCAGGTTTTGTCTGTAAGTGGTTAATCTGTGCTTTTCTGTGAGTTTAACTGTGTTCTTATCCCTTAAATTGAGTAACATAGTCTGCATACAGGTTTGTTGCATCCAGAGCTGTTTGTTTTTGCCTTCTGTGTTCCTGGCAGCTATCTTGTGTTTGCCTTCTGTGTTTATAGCAGCCATCTTTGTGTTGGCAGGGTCCTATATTCTCTACCAGTGAGAGTAGCAGGGCTGGTTGGACCTTGCCTGACACAAACTGACTGGTAAAGACAGCAGGAGCTAGCAGAATTGGCTAGATTTCTGTGTTAACAGAATCATCTATTTTTGTGTCATTTAAACCCCGTGTTTGAGCTAGTTTGAGCTTCTTTGAACCAGGGTCTGCTGAGATGCATCATCTCAGAGACATTTTCAAAAATTCCTGAGGCTCTAAGACCAATCTAAGTGCTTTTTCATTTATTTCACTTATTTTATTGCATTTGCACTTGCTTATCATTTTATCTGTGCCTTATAGCTAATTTATCACATTTGCACTGTTTTAAAGCAATTTACTGAGTAACTGCATTTCATTACTGTTTAACTGTATTTCATTGCTATTTATTGCAATTCATTACTGTTTAACTGCATTTTACTGTATTTCATTACTATTTAACTTTATTTTTTCTTAGTTTGAATTTTTGTCTGTAAGTGGTTAATCTGTGCTTTTTCTGTGACTTTTACTGTGTCTTTAACACTTAAATTGAGTAATATAGAGAATGGATACATATTTGCTGCATCCACAGCTATTTGTTTTTGCCTTTTGTGTTCCTGGCAGTTATCTAGTGTTTGCCTTCTGTGTTTCTTGCAGCCATCTTGTGTTGGTAGGTATCTTGTCTGCTAGTGAGAGTAGCAGTGGACTTTTTCTGGCACAGTCTGATTGGTAAAGAAAGCAGGGGCTAGCAGGACTGGCTAGATTTCTGGGTTATGAGAATCTTCTATTTTTTGTGGTATTTAAACCCCACGTTTGAGCTGGTTTGGGCTTGTTTGAATTAGGCTCTGCTGAGGTGCATCATCTCTGGGATATTTTGCAAAACTCCCGAGGCTCCAAGGCCAATCTAAGAGCTTTTTCATTTATTTTCAGATATTTTATTGCATTTGCAATTGCCTATCATTTTTATCTGTGCCTTATAGCTCACATTTGCACCATTTTAAAGTAATTTGCTAATTTATTACATTTGCACTGTTTTAAAGCAATTTGCTAAATAACCGCATTTCATTACTTTTTAACTGTATTTCATTGCTATTTACTGCAATTCATTACTGTTTAACTGCATTTTACAGTACGTCACTACTGTTTGACTGTATTTTTTTAATACTGTGAGCTCTGTTTTGTCTGTAAGTGGTTAATCTGTGCTTTTCTGTGAGTTTTACTGCATTCTTAACCCTTTAATTAACACAGTCTGGATACAGGTTTGCTGTATCCAGAGCTCTTTGTTTTTGCCTCTGTGTTTCTGGCAGCCATCTTGTGTTTGTCTTCTGTGTTTCTGGCAGCCTTTTTGTGTTGGTAGGGGCCTATCCTTTCTGCTAGTGAAAGTAATGGGGTTACCTGAACCTTGTCTGGCACAAGCTGATTGGTAAAGAGAGCAGGGGCTAGCAAGATTGGCTAGATTGCTGTGTTACTAGAATCTTCTATTTTTTGTGATATTTAAATGCTATTTTTGAGCCAAACTGGGCTTGTTTGTGCATCATGCGCCACAGCTGCACAGTTTTTAATCCATTGTGAAGTATTCCAGTTACTAATTTTCCCTTAGCAGCATTTGTGTGATTACCTAGTAGTACTCATCTTAGACCTTCCACCCTTTACCTCTTAACTCTCTGTGGCTTCTCTCCCTCAGATTCTGACAAATATGGATGGACAATTTCCAACAATTTCTCCTGCCAATCTGATTGATATAGTCATCCTGAGACAGTGTAGCAACTGTCTCATGTACATGGACAACCCTCTACTACTACTACCTAGGAACACAATTTGTGAGAGATGCAATTACATTAAGAACCTAGATTCTATGCTCTCTCCCTTAGAAACCAGTATATCTGGCACTGGGAAGGTTATCAACACAAACACCACGCCTCAAACACCACACACACACACACACACACACACACACACACACACACACACACACACACACACACACACACACACACACACACACACATACACAACACACACTCACATATGCAGAGGTCCTGAACAAAAATATACCCAAACAAAAGAGACCTCCGAGGTAAAAACATACACAAACTCCACAGCCCACCACACAACACAGAGTCCACACAACTGTGTCTCACAGCCACTAAGGCCTAACCAGAAACCCAACATATGTGACACACACATGTGGCCCTTCCCCGGCTGGATAAGGAGAAAGTCATGGTTAGTTGTTTGTCAGGTGCCAGAATCTTCCATATCACACATGCAGTCAAGTCTCTCAACAACAGGTACTGTTATGACTCTGTCATAGTCCATCTTGGCATGAATTACTTTAGACATATCTCCCTGGGCTAGATCTAGAGAGACATGATTGACCTTGCTGAATAAGTGTCCCAGGCAGGTATGGCCTAGCCTTAAGCAGCATTCTGCCATCATCCATAATAAATTCGCAATGCAAACAGAAAATGATTGACTTTAACAATTGGTTTAGTTTCTGGTATTATTTTAAGGGGATCCAGTAATTGACAGGCTGGGAAGACATGATTAACAGACCATGATGCTTTGCCAAAAATGGCCTGCATTTGTCTCCCTTGGGCTTCAGGCTTCTGGCAAAGGCTCTTGCCTCTCCCATAGTTCCTTTTGTAGGCAATGCCATGAGGTCAAAACTACCAACATGAAAATTTTGTTAAAACGCAAATTACAGAAGATGCTGTTAAATGCTAGGAATCTAAACATGAAACTGCACTCATTGCAATTATTCTTAACCCTGGAAGATGCTGACATTTGTGTAGTCACAGAAACCTGGTTAGAAGCTGTGGAGAGCACCACAGCCATACCAGGTGGTGACTCATCCCATCATACATTCAGACCCCCAACCGTGGGCAGCAAAGCAAAAGGAGGTGGAGTTTCAATATGTATTTAAGGCATACATACCTCTAGGCTGGTCAAATATTATGACACACAGGAGACACTCCATGTGCAGTTAACCATTGACAAGATCCCTATTCAAATCATAGCTAGCTATAAGCCCCCAGCTTTGACTCAAGATGTCCACTCCACCTATCTGGACCTCTTCAAATCTATCAAGATACAACTCTTTACCCCAATCCTGGGTGACTGTAATTATCCAACCATAGATTGAAAGAACTACTCATGCCAAAACACAAATGCCTAGAGATTCCTTGACTTTGTAAAAGCAAATGCCTTGGACCAGCTGATTGACACCCATACAAGAGGTGATAATATCTTGGACTTGCTATTAACCATAAGTCACCACTGAAGCATTCCTACAGTGTCATCCTCCCTGGTATGATCTGACCATAACGTGGTCATTTTCAAAGTCACCATCTCCCCTGACCCCTCTCTAGCTAGGGTCAAACAAAAAAACTTCTCCAAAGCTGATTACAACCTCCTGAGGGAAGGTATATACAGCTTCACAGCCCCCTCACCCTCTGTAAGAACTGGCACAAATGTTCAAACCTACACCAAAGTACTATATGAGAATTCATATGGCTGCTCATCAGTAAATCAGGACATCCCCGGCACCTGCCCCCTTCCCCTTATCTCAAGGGAGCAAGTAATTACTACCCTCTCAAAGGCAAAAAAATACAGCCTCCATTGGACCTGATAACATCCTAGGCTGCATCTTACATGAATTCAGTCAGGAACTTGCAGAACCATTAGGCACCCTATTCAAACAAAGCCTGAGTACTGGCTTCATCCAGCTGAGTGGAGGTCAGCTGCTGTCATCCGTTTGCACAAAGGTGGAGTGTAAACTGATCCAGGAAATTATAGACCCATCAGTCTAACTAGCCTGATCTGCAAGGCCAAGGAACGGATTATCGAGGACTTCATTAACAAGGACATTGGCAGCCTCCAAACGTGTGATCTCACACAGGTTGGTTTTGTCAAGGGGAGGTCATGCCTGTTAAACTTGGTTGACATCTTTGAGACAGTCCCCAAAGCCATGGATGAGAGGAAGACAGTACACACCACTTACCTTGACCTGACCAAAGCCTTCGATAATATTCCGCACTCAGGTTTGTTTGTGTCTTGCGGCTTTTCCTGGTTAGGGGTTGCCACAGTGGAACTCCGGTCTGCTAATGATTGGCAGTAGATTTTTATGTGCTGGCTTGCCGGGCCTAATGCACAACATTCAATGAAGGAACACCCAGTCATGCATGTCGCCACACAGAAGATGCTCTAACTGAGAATCGAATGGGCAACGTCTAACTGTGAGGCAACAACGCTACCACAGCACCACCACCACAGTAATATTCCCCACTCAGGTATAATAGATAAATTCTCTCAACCAGGCATCAATCCATATGTTACCAGATGGATAGCAAAGAACCCACCTAATCAAAATAAGGGAAGCCACCACAAGCAGTACCCCAGAGATCGGTCTTGGGGCCTCTCTTGTTTGGTATATACTTTTCTGAGGTGCAGACAAAACCAGTTGGCTGTGGCTGACCATAGGTTCATAGGTTCATAGGTTCATACTAGGCTATCTGCCCTAGGGCATTTATAAGCCTAGCCAGAATGTGTTTGGCTTTCGCCACCCATTTTAAATTTATTTTGCTATGCCCTTTTTCGAGGTTAGTATACTGTGCCTCTGTCTAACAGTGACACAGAAGTGATACCCGGGGTAAACCTACGATCTCCCATCCACTCATCAAGATTCCTCTTGAAGAGAGTCAATGAGGGACTCTGCCTAACCTGGACTGGGATTTTATTCCAGAGTGAAGGGAGCCTCTGGGTTATGAATCTGTCCCTCCAGCATGTCCTATTTATTTCAGTGGTGAGGTTCAAGTCTCTCGAGCGTAGCTCAATGGGATTTGGATTTTCTGAGGTGCAGCATGTCCATTAATTCAGGGTTGGACATGGCTTTATACATCAGGCACAGATCGCCTCTGAACAGGCGGTATGCCACTGAGCAGAGCTGGAGTTTCTTTAACCGGGCAGCATATGGCATCTGCTTGAGCCCTTTGATCCTCTTGGTGAGGTACTTTTGGGGTCTTTCCAGTTGCTGCAGGTGTCTGGTAAGGTACATCCCAAAAGGGGCATTGTACTCAATTATGGGCCTGATGAGGGATGAGTAAAGAGGCACGATGACGTCCCCTGATCTAGATGTGAATCCCTTCATGATTAGGTGGGCTATATAAAATGTTTTCTAACCACTTTGGCCACGTGGTTGTTAAATGAGAGATTGCTATCAACTTGGGTCCCCAGGTCCCTAATTACTTCTTCTGTACTTAATGGATTACCACCTATGTGGTAATTTGTGGGCACTTTGTTTTTGCCAAAGGGGATGACTATACACTTTTTGGCATTTAGCTTGAGGCCATGGCTCTGGCACCAATTGTCTGTTTCTATGAGGCCCTTTTGGAGGATGCTTGTGTCGGCTGGAGAGTCGATTATGGTGCCCAGTTTGCAGTCATCTGCGAACTTGGTCAGCCACAGTCCTTCCGTGTTGGCCTGTACCTCTGAGAAATATATACCGAACAAGAGAGGTCCCAGGACTGAGCCTTGTGGGACACCACTTGTAACTGGTTTGGAGTCTGACATGGCTCCAGCAATTCTAACCATGTGGGTTCTGTCCTTGAGCCAATTTGCAATCCATCTAGTGACATAGGGGTTTATATTTAAGCTGGTGAGCTTATCTATAATGCCCAAGTGGGGTATTGTATCGATGGCTTTTGCGAGGTCCAGGTAGGCTGTGTGGACCACCTTCCCCTCGTCAATGGCCTTGGTGACTGTCTCAAAGAAATCAACCAGGTCTAAGAGGCAGGATCTGCTCTTAACAAAGCCAAACTGGGTAGGATCCAGTGTTTGTAGGCCCCAATATCTTTATTTATGAGGTCCATGATGATCCTTTCCATAGCTTTGCAGGCCAAGCTAGTCAGGCTTATGGGGCGATAGTTTCCAGGATCTGTTGAGGCACCACCTTTATGGAGAGGGACCACTGTTACTGTACGCCACTCTTTGGGCACATATCCTGTAGTAAGGCTGAGATTGAACAGTAGTTTTATGTTTGGGTTTAGCTCTTCTTGGTGTTCATGTAGGACACAGCCCGGGACACCGTCTGGTCCCATTGATGCTGTGTTTTTTGCTTTGGAGAGGGCGGCTCTTACCTGAGCATCTGAGATGTCAGGGGGGCAGCACTCTGCTGGGATAGATATTTGCTCTTTTGGTGGGGAGGGGGGGGGAGTTTGCGCTGAACCTGTCAGCTAGAATGTTGGCAATGTCTGTGGGTTCAGTGTATTTTTTGTCATTTTGGACTAATTCTGAGCATATCTGTGAATTACCACCCAGGTTCCTAACATAACTAAAGAAAGCCTTGTGATTATCCTTAGTGTCCCGTGCAATTTTTCTCTCTAAGCTGGCCTTAGACAATCTTATGTGTGCCCGTAGTTTTTTGCTAATACTGATCAGTGATGCCTTCCCTTTTTGGGATTTTGCTCTATCATTTAGTAGCTTCCTCCTTCTATTGTATAGTTTGTTTATGGCTGGGGTCCACCAGACAGGACGTCTGCCTTTGGAGGATTGGGTCTTGGTTTTATTTGGGATCGCATGATCCATGCATTCCTGAAGGTGTTCATAGAATGCATTTATAAAGGATTCTGTGGTCTGTTCCGTATTTTCCACAGACCCGGGGGAGCATAGAGTCCCCATGTTTGTGATGATCAGGTCCAGTATGTTTTCCCCTCTTGTGGGAGTGTTAACAAGTTGTTCCATAGCATTTGAGTTTATAAATTCTAGGAACCTTTGGGCTAGGGTGTTGGAGCTAGAGTAATGCTCCCAGTCTATGTTTGGGAAGTTGAAGTCGCCCAATATAATGGTGTTTGGAGAGACCTTCATATTTTCCAGTGTTCTCAGGAAGGCCGAGTGGGGTTCCTAGATTTGGGAGGGTGGTCTGTAGCAGGCTATAAACTGGAAAGCAGTTTTACCCACTGTTAGTTGCACATGGATAGTCTCCGATGCTTCGTGCTTTGCCACCAACATGGAGGTGTGGGTATCTTTGATGAATATCGATACTCCCCCTCCTTTCGTGGTTCGGTCCAAGTTTTGGGGCCAAAAAGCATGGTATGAGGTATAACCTGGTAGTGCTGGGGTGCTCTCGGGAGCCCTGAACCAGGTTTCTGTTACTGCACAGATATCGATGTTCTCCATGCTAAGGAGAGTTTCGAGTGCGTGCATCTTGAGGTTTAGACTTCTGGCGTTGAGTAGCATTACTCTTAGTTTTTTATCCCTTGTGATACCTATGGAGTTGGGTTTGTCTTTTGAGCCTTGCCTAAAAAAGGCACTATGGGGGTAGCAAGAGCCTTTGCCAATATCTGAAAGCCCAGGGGTGACAGGTGCAAGCCGTCCCTAGTGAAGCATCGTGGCTTGTCGAGCATATCATCCCAAGCTGACAGGCATTGGATCCCCTTTGAATGACACCAGTACTTAAGCCAATTGTTGAATTTGATCATCTTGTCTTCATACTGTGGCATCATTCTTGGTGAGGGTAAGATGCTACTCAAGGTCAGGGTCATACCGGCCTGGGCTACATGCTCAGAGAGCTCTTTATGTCTCTTTTCATGTAGTCCAGGGAGGTAAGTCTCAGATCATTCACACCAGAATGGACAATGACTGAGTGATATTTGTACTTGCCTTGGAGTGACCTGAATGCTTGTGTTATGTGGCGGATCCTAGCACCCGACAGGCTGCTCACCGTGACCCTCTCCTTGTTCAGCCGGGTGAGCGGGACATCAGTGTGCCTGACGATAGAGTCACCTATTACAAGTGTATCAGGTGTGTTGTTTAGTCTTAAGGGCTGTGACTGTTCGGCACACTGGCTTTGTGAGATATGTGTTGCACGTGTTTTGTTTTGGGGTAGCGGCTGCTTGGGTGTCTGCTTTGGAGGTCTCTGCTTCTTCAGCAGATCTTTATTTAGAGCCTCCGAGTATGTTTTTGTGTGATTATGTGTTTGGTTTGTTGTCATGGTAGGTCTATGTGAGACTGGAATTGTAGTGAGTGTGGTTTCCTTCTCCTCCTGACTGGTTATGCCAGTACTGAGTTGAGAGAGCTTAGCCTCCAGTTTGGCTATATGGTTGCATCTCTCACATGTGTTGGAATTTGTTGGGAGGAGGAGAGGGTTGTCTGTGTACATGAGGCAGTTGTAACATTGCCTCAAGATTCCCAGATTCACCAGCTGGACCGGAGAGGAGATTGACAACTCACCTTTGGACATGCTAGAATAATATTGGGAATTTCTTAATAATTGAAACCCAGGGCCAGTGGGGAGTGAGGGTGTAGTGCTTTTAATTTTTAGTGCTGACTTATATAATTGCTTTAGTGAGCAAGTGCCAGGTAACTTAATTGCAATGTGTTACAGGTAACTTAAATGCAAAAACGACAAACAGTAACTTTCTTTCAAGTGAAACAAGGAAATAAGTACAGTAAGCAATGCAGATATCACTAGTGATCCACAGAAGCACTGAGAAGCCATGTATTAGGTGGAATTAGTGTTCCAGGGAAATAACAAGCAAACAAACAACAAGCATATAAACAAAGCTAGATTCAGCAGGCCTGGATCTAGTCTATGCTACAGCAAACAAGGTGTACCAATTTCAGTAAGATACAGTTCAAATATTCAGGCACTATAAACCTTCAACCAGAAATTCCCAGCTCAGAAGGGCAGAGTCCAGCCTCTTCTCCCACAAGAGTGCAGACCACAAACCTTCTTAATGTAAAATAACTGGCCTGAAGCCCAAGTGCTTAAACCAGAACTAATACACTTTAAGAATAACAGACACTGGGCTCTCAATCAGCAGTTCCCAACTTAAAAGGATGAAAGCTACCTGTCCTGCCACCACAGTGCATGCCACAAACCTTCCTAATGTATAACAACTGGTCTGAAGCCCAAGTGCTTAATCCAAAAGACTTAGAATGATAGCTACACTTTAATGAGCAAGTGCCAGGTAACTTAATTGCAATGTGTTACAGGTAACTTAAATGCAAAAACGACAAACAGTAACTTTCATTCAAGTGAAACAATGAAATAAGTACAGTAAGCAATGCAGATATCACTAGTGATCCACAGAAGCACTGAGAAGCCACGTATTAGGTGGAATTAGTGTTCCAGGGAAATAACAAGCAAACAAACAACAAGCATATAAACAAAGCTAGATTCAGCAGGCCTGGATCTAGTCTATGCTACAGCAAACAAGGTGTACCAATTTCAGTAAGATACAGTTCAAATATTCAGGCACTATAAACCTTCAACCAGAAATTCCCAGCTCAGAAGGGCAGAGTCCAGCCTCTTCTCCCACAAGAGTGCAGACCACAAACCTTCTTAATGTAAAATAACTGGCCTGAAGCCCAAGTGCTTAAACCAGAACTAATACACTTTAAGAATAACAGACACTGGGCTCTCAATCAGCAGTTCCCAACTTAGAAGGATGAAAGCTACCTGTCCTGCCACCACAGTGCATGCCACAAACCTTCCTAATGTATAACAACTGGTCTGAAGCCCAAGTGCTTAATCCAAAAGACTTAGAATGATAGCTACACTTTAATCAAGTTACTACCAAGCAGTAATAAATACAATTGAATACTTTAGAGAATGCCTGGATTGGTGCTCAAGTTACACAAACAAAGCTAGATCCAGCAGGCCCGAATCCAGTCTATGCCACAGCAAACAAGGTGCACCAACTTCAGTAAGAAGCAGTTCAGATATGCATGCACTATAAGCCTTTAACCAGAAATTCCCAGCTCAGAAGGGCAGAGTCCAGGCTCTCCTCCCACAAGAGTGCAGACCACGAACCCTCTTAATGTAAAATAACTGGCCTGAAAGCCCAAGTGCTTAAACCAGAATTAATACACTTTTAGAATAACAGACACTGAGCCCTCACATCAGCAGTTCCCAACCTAGAAGGATGTAAGCTACCTGTTCTGCCACTACAGTGCAGACCACAAACCCTCTCAGTGCAAAACAACTGATCCGAAGCCCAAGTGTTTAAACCAAAAGGCTTAGAATGAGTTACACCAAGCAGTAATAAATACAATTGAGTACTTTTAAGATGATGCAAATGTAAAAAAGTAGGTAGAAACACAAGTACAGTAAAAGCAGATGAATTTTTTTTTCTGAATAAGTGCTGAGATCAAAGAAACAGATTTGAGTGCTGAAACTAGAAAACTGGCTAGTTATAAGAAAAAAAAACTAAGCTAGAAGGCTTCCCTCCAACACAGAAGGGCTTGGGGGCTCAGAAGCCTACAAATAGTCTATACCACTTAAGAGGAAAGGCAGGAAACAAGCTTAATTTTTTTTTTTTTTTTTTTTTATGTTTCCCAGATGCTCTCTTTGTACACAGTAGGAGTGCCTGAAATCAGAATATGATCTCACTTCACTCAGTTGAGTGAGCAAATGAGATGGGCCCAGAAGGAGTATCCAAACAAATTTACAAGAGGGGTGGGCAGTTGCAAGGCCACTAAGATTAACACCAAAACAAAAACAGGGAGGGTGGATGGGACTAACTGAAGAGCAGAGTCAAAACTTCCAGTTCAGTTAATATTCCTTCCACACAGTTAAAATCAATTTAAATACTGTATTTTTTTGAAAAAAAAAGAGCAAAAGAGCAGATAAAGGTAATTAAATTCTCTTATACGTCCAGTTGAATACAGCAAGTCCTTAGCCGGCCAAAGCTGAGGTTTTTAAGCAGAAAATATTTCACACTGTACCACTTAAATAGGCAAGGACAGGAAATCAAAGAATGTGACTACCCCCACACCTGTAATTACTAGCAAATAACAAAGTTCAGCAAACACTGACTAACTTCCAGTTCAGTTAATATTCCTTCCAAACAGTTAAAATCAATTTAAATACTGTATTTTTTTGGAAAAAAAAAAGCAGATAAAGGTACTTAAATTTTCTTATATGTCCAGTTGAATACAGCAAGTCCTTAGCCGGCCAAAGCTGAGGTTTTTAAGCAGAAAATATTTCACACTGTACCACTTAAATAGGCAAGGACAGGAAATCAAAGAATGTGACTACCCCCACACCTGTAATTACTAGCAAATAACAAAGTTCAGCAAACACTGACTAACTTCCAGTTCAGTTAATATTCCTTCCACACAGTTAAAATCAATTTAAATACTGTATTTTTTAAAAAAAAAACAGCAGATAAAGGTACTTAAATTCTCTTATACGTCCAGTTGAATACAGCAAGTCCTTAGCTGGCCAAAGCTGAGGTTTTTAAGCAGAAAATATTTCACACTGTACCACTTAAATAGGCAAGGACAGGAAATCAAAGAATGTGACTACCCCCCACACTTGTAATTACTAGCAAATACAAAGTTCAGCAAACACTGACTAACTTCCAGTTCAGTTAATATTCCTTCCACACAGTTAAAATCAATATAAATACTGTATTTTTTTGAAAAAAAAGAGCAGATGAAGGTACTTAAATTCTCTTATACGTCCAGTTGAATACAGCAAGTCCTTAGCCGGCCAAAGCTGAGGTTTTTAAGCAGAAAATATTTCACACTGTACCACTTAAATAGGCAAGGACAGGAAATCAAAGAATGTGACTACCCCCACACCTGTAATTACTAGCAAATAACAAAGTTCAGCAAACACTGACTAACTTCCAGTTCAGTTAATATTCCTTCCAAACAGTTAAAATCAATTTAAATACTGTATTTTTTTGAAAAAAAAAAGAGCAGATAAAGGTATTTAAATTTTCTTATACGTCCAGTTGAATACAGCAAGTCCTTAGCCGGCCAAAGCTGAGGTTGTTTGCAGAAGACTGCAAGCTGGGTGCTGTCACCAATTCCTCCAGTGATGTGGACATCCTACAAGAGGATATCACCCAAACAAATGACTGTTGCCAGAAACATGGCCTCAAGCTGAATGCCAAAAATGCATCATTATCCCCTTTGGGGAGAGTGATGTCCCCATAAGTTATTACATTGATAACAAGGTCCTAAGTATGTAATCAGTCATGAGGGACTTTGAAACCCAGGTTGATAGCAACCTGACTTTTGAACACCATATTGCCTCCATTGTACAGAAGGATTTCTACATGGCCCACTTCCTTAGGAAGGGTATTTCATCCAGGGACAAGGAGGTCATAACATCCATATATTATTCCCTTATAAGACCCATTATTGAGTACAGTGTCCCTTTTGAACGTACCTCGCAAAGCACATGCAGCAGCTGGAGAGACCACAGAGGTTCCTCACCAAGAGAATACAGGTCCTCCAACGTCTACCTTACACAAATAGGCTAAATACCCTGTCCCTCTACTCAGTCTCATGCAGACTCCTCAGAGGTGAACACTGTCTGGCATACAAAACAATCTCAGACCCTGCTTTATGGGACTGTTGCATATCCGCAAGTCACGCTCCACTCCAGTAACTCACAGGTGCGACCTCAACCTTGTCTGTGACTCAATAGGACTCATTGGTGGGACAGATTTGTGGCCTAGAGACTCCCCCTTCTGTGGAATAGACTCCCTCTCCATGTCAAGCAGAGTACCTCGTTACCCCTTTTTAAGCACAACCTGGATAACTGGATGGGGAACAGAAAATAGACCCCTGGGATTCCACCTGTATTCCTGCTGGACAAAGGCATCAGGTGCTGACTTATTGGAACTTGAGCTAAATTCTAGGCTAGGCTTGTAAGGGCCTCAGCGCCCATAGCCTAGTAACTTCCTATGATCCCATGATCTTATCTTATAGGGTTATAGAGGGTTCCTGAAGTATTCCTAGAAACTATTTATGTCCATTCCTTTTGCTAGCAAGGAGAAGAGAGAGTCTTCCATACTAGCTGCTTTTCAGAAATCCTTAAAGACCAAACTTTTGACACTGACATATGGTGTTATTTAATTTTTATGTAGTTTTATATTGTATTTTTATTTTATTTTAGATCTGCATTGTTTTAATAACAATTGCCATTAGTTTCAATGTATCATAAATTAAATAGGTTCACCTCAGTGGCCAAGACTGGCAGGTTCACGTTTAACCTTACCTTTAAAATTCTCTACGAAACTGTTATTGAAGCTTAAGCAACACACTAGGGGAAAAAAAAGATGATAAAGTAGGTTTGCAGATGATCTGATTGCCATAATAACCCAATTAAGATTAAACACATTGTACAAGTTAACTATTATACCTTATTTTACATTATTTAAATTTAAAAATTGTGTGAAGCAATTTCCTCAACAGAATGGTACATACTTAATGGGAAGTCCCTGAAAATACCATTATAGAGTACATATTACGGGAGATCAGAATAAGACTTTTATTAGAACAGTATATACATAAGTGTAGTACAAGGAATTGACTAAAATATATTCCAGTAATGCAGAAAACATCAGTTCTGAATTTTGTACGGTGGCAAAAAGCCATATGTGGCAGAAGAAATAAATTGGAGATCTATGAAGATGAGATACTTGGGTATACTGGTTATAGAGTTTACGTCTGGGCAACAAAGGTCTCATCTTTACATGGGCCTTAAAGTCAATGATGCATTTTCAGATAACCAGAAAGGATGTAGAACTGATGCTTTTGGTATTATTCTCTACCCACAAAAAGCAAGGTGTAGGGACCCATTGTTTTACTATACCTCTAAGGGGGTGCAGTACTAAAACTATTAAAAATTCTATGTATACTGCAGATTTATCAGAATTCTTAATTATTATTTAGAGTAAATCTTAACTTATGGCATTGTTAATAGTAAATAGCTTTTTATGGCATGTAATCATTTTTTTAGGTGCAACTCTAAACATGTTGAAGAATCAAAGGTGAACTTTTATAAATGTTTGGAGCTGAGGCTTTTTTTTCCTTTTTTCTTTCTTCTCGTAGATGGAAATGCGATCATCTTATCCAGCTATTCAATGTTGGACTGAATGCCTCAAGGTGCTGGAAGTAAAGCTTATGATGAACAGATCCTTGCTGAAATGTGTGTGTGTGTGTGTGTGTGTGTGTGTGTGTGTGTGTGTGTGTGTGTGTGTGTGTGTGTGTGTACACTCGAGAATGAGGAAAGAGTGTTTGCGTGTGTGTTTATACACACACACACACACACACACACACACACACACACACACACACATGCGTGCACGTGTGTGTGTGTGTGTGTGTGTGTGTGTGTGTATGCTACCATTATGACTCTTAAGTTATATGTGGATAAGGTTACAATCATATGAAATCCACTAACCATAAAATCTCATCTATGTGAAAAATCAATCAAAATATATGCATATATTTTTGCTGTAGAGTCTCTCCCTGCATTCTCCATACCCAAAACACACGACACACACACACACACACACACACACACACACACACACACACACACACACACACACACACACACACACACACACATATATTTATAGAGAGAGAGAGAGATTTAATATTGCTGCATAAATGTGAAGAAGAAAGAAATCTCTCAGAAGATAGGAACCATTGCCAGTACACACATAGAAACTGAAGCAACTCTGATTTTATTTTTGAAAACAAAGACTGAGAAGTTTAATTTCTCTGACTGGAGCTTGAACTAGATGTGATAGCACATTGTCTAAATGAAGTCTACTTGCCTCCTTCCAAGAAATATCTCAGACAGATCTTTGCAGTCCTATTGAAATTATTTGCAATATACATTAGACTTGTAATTGAATGCAGCTCATTATTTTTTACATTTTCAAGAAGTGACCTCTCCATATGGGGAAAGTATTCAGGGAAAGTTTGCTAACAGGATTATGAAGTGCAAGACATTCACATATGAGGAACACAACTATTTTCTATCAGTTATCTCTGGTTAGATGACAGATTGTTTCCAACATAACATCGGCTTCATGAAGAAGAAACTTTTCTTTTGTTAAATTTTGTGTTGCTGCAATTAAGGCAAACTTTTCATGGGGCAATTTATATCCTTTAAAAAGCAAAGTGCAAAAATGAATTTTAGATGAAGGTTAACCAACCAAATTGTTGTAAAATCAAGGAACATACTGCCATTGCAAGAAAGGAAATGTAATTCTTTAGAATCATTCAAGAAATCTTTAGATTCTTAGTCTGACTTGAATGTTTCCTCCATGGCCTCTGAGCTGGCAATATGATGGCCTTTAACCTTAACTCAGCTTACCAGAAACTATAACCCTCTAAATGTCATACGGTGTGCGTGTGTGTGTGTGTGTGTGTGTGTGTGTGTGTGTGTGTGTGTGTGTGTGTGTGTGTGTGTGTGTGGTACGTGTATCTTATATCAAGACAGCCTTTTATGTAGTGTATTTGAGACGTATTATTTTTTATAAGTCATTGATAAATCACTAAAATACCAAAAGCTCCTGTTTGAAGAGCTCAGAAGAGGGAAGGCAGTACAAAGATATCAGCACATAAGAAATGAGGAGTAAAAAAATGTACCTGGAGGCTAATTCAGTTCATTCTTAGGTCTATTCTCTGGCTCATAGGTTCATAGGTTGGTACTAGGCTATCATCCCTAGGGCCTGTATAAGCCTAGCCATAACAATTCCCTGGCTATTTCTTCCCAAACTATTTACTTCCCTGGACCCCTGTCTAGCAGGGCGACTGACATGATTTCCGGGGTGAATTTCCTTTCTCCCATCCAATTGTCAAGGTTCCTTTTGAAGGGGGCCAAAGAGGCACTCTGCTTGACGTGTATATAGGTTGGATGTAGTGACCCTTGACCAGTTGCAGGTTTGTTTGAGTTGCAGCAACATGTCTAGCAGCTAGCTGCAGGTATGCAGGGTACTGTGCAGGTGTTAGCTTAAAGAATTTTAATATTCTGCACTGCAATGGCTATTTTGTTTTACTTTTTTATTGATAAAGTTCCATTATCTTTCTTGGTGACTCATCTTCTGATTGAACCTGAAATAGCTGCAAATAGATACTACAGCTTCTTTGGTAATGCAGGTAACAATTTGTAATTCTTCTTCCTATCATGAGATAAATATGGATAGGATGATCTGTTAATGCTGACCTTCAAGTAAGCATTTCATATTCTTTAGTTCTAACTCTTCTGTGTTTTACACTAAGAAGCCTATGTATTGTGTCTAAAAAACTAAACGCTCATTCCAGCTGCAAGACACATATTGTGCACACTGATAATGTTCCAGTCTATTCATAATGAAACGCCTCTTGGTTTAAAGTCAGGTTTTTCTTTTTTTAACTTCTCCAGCAAGAAATTACTATAACAGGTTACAAACAGGTTTCAAGAAGCAATTTGGCACATTAAGTACCGCGTCAATACTTTGCATGTCAGAAATGTTTCAGACATTCTTTAGTTAGCAGTTCATTTTTAGGCATTCATCTTGACTCTTGTAGTAAGAAATATAGCTGCTGACTACCAGAGATGGACTTAATTTTGTTATAAGCATGTATAATAAAAACCAGCAGTTCCTCCCTGTGTCATTTAATTATGCATAATGATACATCAGCTTTCACTTTAAAAGGTGCACCATTTTGGCATTCTGGTACAGCTGGTTACAAAGTGTCATTATTAGTGCTGTAGTCATTAGCCTACAAACTATGTTCACGTTTCAAGTTAAGGACCATTAATTATAAATCTAATAATAGCAAAGGAGTGACAGAAGATCTCAAGCAGAGTGATTGCTGAAGTATTTGAAAATCATATAGTCAGTAATTATTCATAAATAATCAGCAGGCACCATATTGTAATTCCAAGACTCTGAAATGTGAGCTTCAGAATTATGGGGAAAAAGTCAATTATTTAGGAGAACAGTAAAAGATAAGCATCACTGTTCTCCTTTAAACTTGTTTTTGCATGGATGTGGGCAAGTAACCCCCAACTCCCGAACTTGTATATACTGACTCTGAAATTGCCATAACATGGAGAAAAAAGAATGCTCTGAGGAGCAGCAACCTCAGAGATTATATGCACATGTGCATTATAGGACTCATACCAACTCGTCTTGGAATTTCAAACAGTTACATCATCATTGTAATTGAAACAGTTCTTACCTTAGAATATTAAATCAGAAACAGCACCTGCCTTACCTTGTAGCAGAGGGATGTTCCCACAGTGACAGTCCTGTGATATATGAATAAAAGGACACCAGACTGACTGCTAACTTATGTTTAGCTTTGTTCTGTGACTTGATTTCATAATTTATGCTCTAAAAATAATTGTTACTTAAACGACAAGACAGCATAACATATTTAGTTTTGAGGCTATCTTCGAAAACAAAGTTACTGTGAACAGTTTAAGTCCTTTTCAATTGCATTTTCTTTCTGCCAAAACATTTGTAAAGTTTTAAATCTTGAATCACGTGTAATACTTAGATTGGCTTGGCAAGTTTTCTGAGGTGGAATACTTACATGCCTTATTTGCTTCTACTTTAAGTGATGCACTGTTAAAGTTATTTCAAGTACTGGTGTCATGTTTCCTATGCGTGCCTTACTTTTGTTTTGAAGCTAAGAAATAACAGTAGATTTTGCAAAGCAAGTATGTGTACATGGTAGATAAAAGTCAAGTATGTGACGTCAAGGTATCATGGGCTGCTGTTAGCATAGCTGCATTAGTGCTTGTCATTTTTGTTCAGGGGCTGTGTGATGATAGTAAAAAGAATGAAGCATGTCTTTATTTGTTCCTGGACTACTCACACAAGGATAAAATGATATGGCAGGTGGTATAACGACTTTTGATGGACATTGCTTCTTTTTTTGTTCTGTAAATCTGCCTAAATGTATATCTTCACTGGAATTTTTAATTATTTATTATTTTCTAGTCTGGGATTGATGTCAAAACCTTTGACTAAGGGAGCATGTGGACTCACTGAGTCTGGATGAGATAGTCTGATGTCTTTATTTACAATGATGTGATAACCTGACAGTTGCAAAGACAGACCCCAGGGTTCAATAAACTCCATGCAGAAATAGTGCTACTCCTACATGGAGTGAACCGTGTCCATTTCCGCATAGCCTTAACAGCACCACGTCTTGCATATTCATGAAGGCGCGCTATTGTTAAGGCTAAGTCGACACGAGCACTATTGAGAGCAGGGGGCATGTTAAAGTAGTGTTTGCACATCTAACACACCCCGTACACTCTGAAAGTGCTGTACGGCACTTTCTAAGTGCTTTCAGTGTCAGTGGCCACTGAAAGCAAGAAATTTAGATAGGAAGCAATGCACAGGATGGGCGACAGGTACTGTCACACAACCCCTGCATTGGCAAAGAGCCATATGGGGATTTCTAAGTGCTTTCAGTGTCTGTGGACACTGAAAGCAGCTATTTAGATAGGAAGCAATGCAGGGGTTGTGTGACAGGTACTGTCACATACCCTCTGTATTGTGAAAGTGCCGTATGGCCATACCTCTCAAATGTACAGGTTTTTGCAGAATGTCCAGATGTCTGCCTCATATTTTTGGTGTGTTCCCCCAAATATCTTTCCCCACCTGGAAAATAGCATAGGATTGGAGCCATGAAATAATGACAAACATTTGAGTTTAAGACTCTACATCCTTCAGAAAAGTCATGCTAATGCAAAACCCATTATTCTATCAACTTTCTAAGTTTGTAAGAGCAATATTTAAAATCTGTCCCTATTTGTCCTCTTACAATTGCCCTTACTGTGGTTTACAAGGAGCACTGATACATGTAAAGTGATTTTATTAATTTCCATTTTTTTTCCATTCTAAGGTATGTTTAAGCATAGCTGAGCGGGTTGCTCATTACTGCCCTCTGCTCAGCATTGCTTAAACATCTCATAGGAGCTAAATAAAAATGTATAGATATAATCTTGATGATGAGATAGCATAGTGGTTAGAGTCCTGGGTTTGCATGCAGGTGTTCACGGTTTGAGTACCAAGACAGATACTTTATTTTCACATGGGAAAGCATTGTTAAAATTATTTTGTTTTATGTTAAAGTATGAAGTAAGTAATATTTGTCACCCAGGGTAGTGTAGCTGGTCCAAAATGGATGTGTGAGTGCATATAACATGTGAAATCACCCATGTATACACAAGGGCCCTAAACAATATAGTCACACCCAAGGTATTGTAATAGGATCATAGGTTCATAGGTTTATACTAGGCTATCTACCCTAAGGCATCTACAAGCCTAGCCCAAAGTTTTGTGTCTTACGCCACCCCTTATGTTAAAAAATACTGTGCCCATTAGTTTGTTGTGCCTCTGTCCAGCAGTGACACAGAGATGATTCCGGGGGTAAACCTACGATCTCCCATCCACCGGTCAAGATTTCTCTTGAACAGAGCCAGCGAGGTGCTCTGCCTCACATGGACCGGGATTTTATTCCACAGCATAGGGAGCTCTGGGTAACAAATCTATCCCTCCAGCATGTCCTATTTATATCTGTGCTAAGGTTTAAGTCGCTTGCTCTAGTGGATCTGGTAGATTTGGATTTTTTGAGGTGGAGCATGTCGATTAATTCCGGGTTGGACATGGCCTTGTATGTCAGGCACAGGTCACCTCTGAGCAGACGGTATGCGACTGAATAGAGCTGGAGTTTCTTCAGTCTGGCAGCATATGACAGATTTTGGAGTCCCTTTATCCTTTTGGTGAGGAACTTTTAGGGTCTCTCCAATTGCTGCAGGTGTCAGGTGAGATACATCCCGAATGGGGCATTGTACTCGATCATTGGTCTGATAATTGAAGAGTACAGGGGAACAATGACCACACTAGATCTGGATGTGAATCCCTTCATGATCAGGTGGGCAATGTAGAAGGTCTTTCTAACCACTTTAGCAATGTGAGTGTCAAAAGAAAGGCCACTGTCAACCTGGGTCCCCAGGTCCCTGATAACCTCTTCTGTGCTTAGTGGATTGCCAACTATATGGTAGCTTGGGGTTACCTTGTTTTTCCCAAAGGGTATGACTATACATTTTTTGGCATTTAACTTCAGGCCATGGCTCTGGCACCAGCTATCAGTTTCCATGAGACCCCTCTGAAGGATATCTGTGTCCGATGTACTTTCCACTATGGCGCCCAGTTTGCAGTCATCTGCAAACTTTGTCAGCCATAGTCCTCCTATGTTTGCCTGTACTTCTGAGAAGTAGATGCCGAACAACAGGGGGCCAAGGACTGAGCCCTGTGGAACACCACTTGTGACAGGCTTGGAGTCTGACATGGCGCCAGCAACTCTAACCCTTTGGGTTCTGTCCTTTAGCCAGTTTGCAACCCATTTTGTGACATATGGGTTTACATTTAAGCTGGTAAGTTTCTCTACAATACCCGAGTGGGGTATTATGTCGAAAGCTTTTGCAAGGTCAAGGTAGGCTGTATGGACTGCCTTTCCATCATCAATGGCCTTGGTGACTGTTTCGAAGAAGTTGACCAAGTTCAAAATGCATGATCTGCCCTTGACAAAGCCAAACTGGGTCGGGTCCAATGTCTGCAAGTCCCCTATGTCTTTGTTTATGAGTTCCATTATGATCCTCTCCATAGCTTTGCAGACCAGGCTTGTTAAGCTTATGGGGCGGTAATTACCAGGGTCCGTAGAGGCACCACCTTTGTGGAGTGGGACCACAGTTGCCGTACGCCACTCCTTGGGCACGTATCCTGTGGTAAGGCTAAGATTAAACAGCTGCCTTATGTGCGGGATTAGTTCCTCATTGAGTTCGTGTAGCACACAGCCGGGGACACCATCTGGTCCCATTGATGCTGTGTTTTTAGCTTTAGAGAGAGCAGCTTTCACCTGTGCATTTGAGATGTCCGGGAGGCTACACTTCGCTGGGATAGTTATCTCTCCTTTTGGGCGGGAGAGGGGGTGAAGTTTGCACTGAACCTGTCTGCCAGTATGTTGGCAATGTCTGTGGGTTCAGTGATTTTTGTATCATTTTGGACTAATTCTGAGCATATCTGGGAGTTTCCACCCAGGTTTCTAACATAGCTGAAGAAGGCCTTATGATTGTCTTTTGAATCTATGGCAATTTTTCTCTCAAAGTTGGCCTTGGATGATTTTATGAGTGCTCGTATTTTTTTACTAATAATGATCAAGGGTGTCTTCTCTTTTATGGATTTTGCTCTATCATTAAACAGCTTTCTCCTCTTATTGTAAAGTTTGTTTATGGCTGGGGTCCACCAGACTGGACGTTTGCCCTTGGTGGAAAGAGTCTTGGTTTTATTAGGGATTGCCTGATCCATGCAGTCCTGGAGGTGTTCGTAGAAGGCATTTGTAAGGGCTTCCGCAGCTTGGGTTGTGGTTTCCACTGGCTCGGGGGCCTTGAAGGATACCACACCAGTCTTGAGTAGTGTGAAGTTTGCTTTAGAGAAGTTCTTCACTGTGGTCTTTTTTGTTTGGGGTGGGGGCGGGATGTGGATTTCCAGTAGGATTAGTTTGTGATCTGATCTCACCAATGAGGGATATACTTCCGGTGTGGAGTATTTTGTCCCCATGTTTGTGATGATGAGATCTAGTATATTTTCTCCTCTTGCGGGAACGGTGACTAGTTGTTCCATGGCATTTGAATTTATGAACTCCAGGAACCTTTGGGCTAGAAAGTTGGGGCTTGAGTAATGTTCCCAGTCTATATTCGGGTAGTTGAAGTCACCCAATATAATGGTGTTTGGAGATACATTTATACCCTCCAGTGTCTTCAGGAAGGCTGTGTGGGGTTCCTGAGCTTGAGAGGGTGGTCTGTAGCATGCTACAAATTGTAAAGCAGTTTTGCCTATGGTTAATTGCACCTGGATGGTTTCCGATGCTTCGTGCATTGCCACCAACCTGGAGGTGTGGGTATCCTTGATGAATATGGATACACCCCCTCCTTTTGTGGTGTGGTCTGGGTTTTGGGGCCGGAACGCATGATATGAGGTAAAACCTGATAGTGCCGGGGTGCTTTCAGGAACCTTGAACCAGGTTTCAGTCACAGCACAGACATCGATGTTCTCCATACTGAGAAGGGCCTCGAGTGCGTGCATTTTGAGATATAGACTTCTGGCATTGAGCAGCATTACCCTTAGTTTCTTCCCATTTTTGTTTTCTAGGGTGGTAGGTTTAGAATTTGAGCCTTGCCTAAAAAGGCACTATGGGGGTGGCAAGAGCCTTAGCCAATATCCGGAATCCCAGGGGTGACAGGTGCAAGCCGACCCTTGCGAAGCAGCGTGGCTTGTCAAGCATGTTATCCCAGGCAGACAGACACTGGATCCCCTTTGAATGACACCAGAAATTAAGCCAATTGTTAAAGCTGATCATCTTGTCTCTATGTTGTGGCATCATTCTTGGTGAAGGAAGGATACTGCTCAGGGTCAGGGTGATACCTGCCTGGGCTACATAATCAGAGAGCTCCTCTATATCTCTTTTCATGTAGTCCAGGGAGGTACGTCTCAGGTAGTTCACACCAGCATGGACAATGACTGTGTCATATTTGTACTTGCTGTGGAGTGTCTCGAGTGCTTGTGTTATGTGGCAGATTCTAGCGCTCGATAGGCAGCTTACTGTGACCCCCTCCTTGTTCAGTCTGGTGAGTGGGACGTCAGTGTGTCTGACTATGGAGTCACCTATGACAAGTATGTTTGGTGTTGTATTTGGCCTTAAGGGCTGTGACTGCTTTGCACACTGATTTTGTGGTTTATGTGTTGCCTGTGGTGTGTCATGAGGTGGCAGTTGCTTGGGTGTCTGCTTTGGAGGCCTCTGCTGTTTAGGTAAATTTTTGCTCAGAGCCTCCGAGTATGTCTTTGTGTGTTTATGTGTTTGATTCATTGTTGTGATAGCTTTATGTGAGACTGGTTTTGTGGTGTGTGTAGTTGCCTTCTCCTCCTGTCTGGTCTTGCCAGTCCTGAGTTGAGAGAGCTCAGCCTCCAGTTTGGCTAAATAGCTGCATCTCTCACAAGTATTTGTGTTATGTGGGAGGAGAGGGTTGTCTATGTACATGAGGCAATTGTAACATTGCCTCAATATTCCCAAATTCACCAACTGGACAGAAGAGGACGCCAGCATCTGGCCCTTCGACATGCTAGAGAAATTAAGAAGTTAGGGGTGTAACTGAATAAGAGAGGACTTAGTAAGGAAGTGGGTAGTCCTGGGGGGGGGGTTGCTAGTGAGGGACTTTGTATAATACAAAAGTGCTAAACCTGAAAGGAAGATGCTTTTAAGACAAGTGCTGAGCTTTTTTTTTTTTTTTGGAGAAAAAAAAAAAAAACTTTTAGGAACAAGTGCTGCACTTTTTAGTTAAGGGATATACTGTTTAGATTACTAGTAGAGCAGTTCTAAGGGAAAAAATGAAGAACAGACTTTATGGAGCCAGAAAAAGTTTAACCTTGTTAAACCAGCGCTGCCCGATGCTGCTCTAGTGGCAGCTCCGCACTAAATCGCACTAAAGCGTGCTTGATAGCAGGGGCTGCAAAGAGCCAGGAATTGACCCAAAACGGCCAATAAAACTACAGTTTCAAGTCAGTAACAGCTCCCATGGGGGGGCAGGGAAGCAGCTCAATGTTTTTCACTGCCACTGATCAACAGAGAGACTTTCCTTTAGCCCAAGCAAAAATGGCCTCACAGCAAGCCTGTAACTGAACTTTTTTAAATCTCAGAAAAGTGGGAAAAAAGCAAGATTTTTTTTTGTTTTTTCAGAGATAACAGAGGTTCACAAGTAATATCAAGTTATAACAGTGCAGTAAATGACCCCACACAAGAGTGCTAGGCCAAAGACAGAAAATATGCAAGTTTTGAGAAAAAAACAATTTTAAAATTAAGTGCAAACAGGAAATTCAGTAAACAGCTTTTGGTTGTGCTCTAAATACAGCTACTAATGCAGAAATCAAGTTTAACAAGCCAGAAAATGCTCAAACTAGGCAACTATGCAGAAAAACTTATCAAATAAACAGAGGAAAAATACTTAAAATCTCAAAAGTGGCACCTTTCTTCTCTCAGCATTTTCTCCTCTTGGTGGGTGCTTCACCAACTGCCAACAAGCCTGAAAAGATGCCAAAACCACGAGGCAACTAGGTTTTAAGAGAGGAAGATGAAGGAGTTTTGGAAATGACCCCTGTTGGCCAATAAACTACAGTTTCAAGTCAGTAACCACTCCCACGGGGGGGCAGGGAATCAGCTCAATGTTTTTCACTGCCACTGATCAACAGAGAGACTTTCCTTTAGCCCAAGCAAAAATGGCCTCACAGAAACTTACAAAACAGTTCAAGAACAGCAAGCCTATAACTGAACTTTTTTAAATCTCAGAAAAGTGGGAAAAAAGCAAGATTTTTTTTTTGTTTTTGTTTTTTCAGAGATAGCAGAGGTTCACAAGTAATATCAAGTTATAACAGTGCAGTAAATGACCCCACACAAGAGTGCTAGGCCAAAGACAGAAAATATGCAAGTTTTGAGAAAAAAAACGATTTTAAAATTAAGTGCAAACAGGAAATTCAGTAAACAGCTTTTGGTTGTGCTCTAAATACAGCTACTAAAGCAGAAATCAAGTTTAACAAGCCAGAAAATGCTCAAACTAGGCAACTATGCAGAAAAACTTATCAAATAAACAGAGGAAAAATACTTAAAATCTCAAAAGTGGCTCCTTTCTTCTCTCAGCATTTTCTCCTCTTGGTGGGTGCTTCACCAACAGCCAACAAGCCTGAAAAGACACCAAAACCATGAGGCAACTAGGTTTTAAGAGAGGAAGATGAAGGAGTTTTGGAAATGACCCCTGTTGGCCAATAAAACTACAGTTTCAAGTCAGTAACCAGTCCCACGAGGGGGCAGGGAATCAGCTCAATGTTTTTCACTGCCACTGATCAACAGAGAGACTTTCCTTTAGCCCAAGCAAAAATGGCCTCACAGAAACTTACAAAACAGTTCAAGAACAGCAAGCCTGTAACTGAACTTTTTTAAATCTCAGAAAAGTGGGAAAAAAGCAAGATTTTTTTTGTTTTTGTTTTTTTCAGAGATAGCAGAGGTTCACAAGTAATATCAAGTTATAACAGTGCAGTAAATGACCCCACACAAGAGTGCTAGGCCAAAGACAGAAAAATGCAAGTTTTGAGAAAAAAACGATTTTAAAATTAAGTGCAAACAGGAAATTCAGTAAACAGCTTTTGGTTGTGCTCTAAATACAGCTACTAATGCAGAAATCAAGTTTAACAAGCCAGAAAATGCTCAAACTAGGCAACTATGCAGAAAAACTTATCAAATAAACAGAGGAAAAAAACTTAAAATCTCAAAGGTGGCTCCTTTCTTCTCTCAGCGTTTTCTCCTCTTGGTGGGTGCTTCACCAACTGCCAACAAGCCTGAAAAGATGCCATAACCATGAGGCAACTAGGTTTTAAGAGAGGAAGATGAAAAAGTTTTGGAAATGACCCCTGTTGGCCAATAAAACTACAGTTTCAAGTCAGTAACCACTCCCATGGGGGGCAGGGAAGCAGCTCAATGTTTTTCACTGCCACTGATCAACAGAGAGACTTTCCTTTAGCCCAAGCAAAAATGGCCTCACAGAAACTTACAATACAGTTCAAGAACAGCAAGCCTGTAACTGAACTTTTTTAAATCTCAGAAAAGTGGGAAAAAAAGCAAGATTTTTTTTTGTTTTTGTTTTTACAGAGATAGCAGAGGTTCACAAGTAATATCAAGTTATAACAGTGCAGTAAATGACCCCACACAAGAGTGCTAGGCCAAAGACAGAAAATATGCAAGTTTTGAGAAAAAAACGATTTTAAAATTAAGTGCAAACAGGAAATTCAGTAAACAGCTTTTGGTTGTGCTCTAAATACAGCTACTAATGCAGAAATCAAGTTTAACATGCCAGAAAATGCTCAAACTAGGCAACTATGCAGAAAAACTTATCAAATAAACTGAGCAAAAATACTTAAAATCTCAAAAGTGGCTCCTTTCTTCTCTCAGCGTTTTCTCCTCTTGGTGGGTGCTTCACCAACAGCCAACAAGCCTGAAAAGATGATAGGCTGGTACTAGGCTAACTGCCTTTGCAGGCCATTCTAAGCCTAGCCACTTACCCCATGTGAGAATCAAACCCTGCACTTTCTATTTGTAAGGCAAACACCTTAACCATTATACCATCCTCCCACCCATGAAAGCACATAAGGCAATGTCATGTATAGCAAATCATATACACTTAATAATATGTCAGTAATGATTAATTAATCTACAATCCTGATATTTTTTTAAATGAAAACTGAGCAATGCTAAGCAGTGCTTAGTGCTGTGTAGCTGGTTTAAGCATTGCTTATACATAAATTTTAAGCAGCAGTCAACTCAGCTAAGCAGACTTGTGCACCACTAAGCATTGCTCAGCATCTACCCCTTTGAACACAGCTCACCTCCGCTTAGCAGGTTTATGCATTGCTAAGCTGTGCTCAGTATTTTTGAAATGGTCCAATGATGGCCTTATTTAAACCATTTATGTGGGACTACAGTGAAAACCTGTTGTAGTTTGATCTGTGCAGGAACTATGTCAGGTGTTGGAGAGGGCTTGCACTTTTGGGCACAGTGCTGGGGCATTTTTGTGTCCAGGCTCATGGCTGGGCTTTTCGTAATCAAACCATGATGAAAGACTGCTGCAGGGCCAGTACCAGGTTTCAACGTATAAAGCAGAGGCCTGGAACTGTCTGGCATGCGACCTCATCCATGCCACTGGTGCCCCCAAGTTGGTAAGCAGGTACAGCATCACTATGCCGACCTAATGTGGAGGAAGGGGGTGCTCTTGGCCCAGTGGATCCATGATGCTTAGGACAACCATGTTCCAGCAGTTTGCAAGTATGTCAGATATAGCTGTACCAAATTCTATCCTGAGTATGTGATAGACAGGTGTGCATAGTGTTTGTTCTCACCCCTGCAGCAGAGAAGACTAGCAATACTGAGGCACATGCTGACAGACTGACATGGGTGCGCCGACAGACTGGTGAATACAGATCTATCTTGCAGCATATAGTGCCATAAAGAATAAGGAGTACATTGTTTGCTGCCAGTAGGTATAGTGTGTACTGTGTCTAATGAATAAATGTTAGTCACACTAATTCCTGGTTCCCAACCACCCACCCCGTCCAATGTGTTTACCCCCCTCATGTACCTCTGTCTGCTGTCTTGTATGTCTTGTCTGTGAATGCAACCTATCCTACCCAACCTACCTCCCCAACATCACCTACAGCTCTTCCCCAACATATCACTCTCACTTTAATAAAAAAGGGGCATCTGCCCCACAAAAAAATCATTGCCCCATACATAGCTCTACATTTTGCCCCCATGTCCAGTGACATAAATCATACAACACTCAAATTACTCTACAAATGTATGTTGACAACACCCTCCCCTGTGGGATGTGAGGCTGTAAATTCCAAATTTTCCACATCGGTCACAGCTGTTGCTGCAGTAGAAATGCAGAGCTATGGTCCTTTCCTACACCCATCCTGCACATCACTATCTCATTTTCCTAATATTTTCCCCCTGTTTGCCCCCATTTCACCACTTTCGTATCTCCTTTTTTTCTTTTCTTTAATTAAAATTAGCACGGGTGTAAGTGGGAGTAAGCACAGCTAAGCAAAGCTAAGAGGACTTAACCATCTTTTAGCATCACTTAGCTTCACATAAAACAATGCAAACTCACTTACAACTGCTTAACAGTGCTTTAATCACTGTGTCTCCATCAGCACTTATTCTACCCAGCAACAAAATAACCAGCCCTGCCAAGTCTCAAACCCAGAACACTGCATTACAATCGCAATAACATACCACTACACCATCTGGGCTGTGAGATTTTTTAATGCTTTTACAAATATAGCATGCATTATGGTCATTTAACATTAATGAAAAAAGTCATCAGTATCATGACTTGAACCCAGGACCCTGCACACTACAATCAGCAACATACCTATACACCATATAAGCCATAGTAAGTATAGTCATTTGCAATGCTTTTACAAACATATTATGCACTACAGCCATTTAACATAAGGGAAAAATACATATCCATAGCACTTTTATATACATACATACATATATATATATATATATATATATATATATATATATATATATATATATATATATATCTGCATACACACACCACACACACATACACACACCACACACACACATACACACACACACACACACACACACACACACACACACACACACACACACACACACACACACACACACACACACACACACACATATATATATATATATATATATATATATATATATATATATATATATATATATATATATAGAGAGAGAGAGAGAGAGAGAGATACGCAACATCTTACTGCAAGACATCTGCAAAAAGCCTGACAAAGTGAAGGGAGAAAGGGCAAACAATAGTGACATATTTGAAATATGGCTAGTATAAGCATAGAAGTCTGCTAGAGTAGCATGGTTTGTTTTAGCATATATTTTCTGATAGATTTCAGGTCAGAAACACAAATGACTGTCATCATTTACTGATGTTAATGCTCACATCATCCCAGTGATTTTTCAGAAACCCACAACTGTTATGGAGAACAGACCAAACATATGAGACACACATCTGGACATTGTATAGACAGTGTATAGATATCTGGATAGTGGAGAGGTATGACCACAGTCATGTAACAGAAGGGAAAAAACACTGAGAGCTGCCAACCATTTCACCCAGCACCTTCTGAACTATAGTCCGACCAACATAACACTACCCCAAATCAGCTCTGGGGAAGTACTGATGCATTTCCAAATATATCATGTACTACAGGGATGTAACTGTAGGGAAAAGCAGACATCAATGAGAAATTTTCCACCCACAACTGTTTGTACCACAGTCACAGCAACATACCAGTACCCCAACTGAACCCTAGAGTATAATGACTGTTTGAACAAACATATCCTGATTGTCAGTCATGCACTACACCAACATATACTGCCCCAGGTGAAAGTCTACTGGGAATCCTGTGGGGTTACAGGATATTTCTCAATCTGCCCCTACAAACATATACACCTGATAGACCACCAGCAACTGTAGCAGAATGCACAGTCAGACAGAAAAAGATTTATGACACTCACATCTGCCACTCTCCCTATTCAGCCCAAAAAACATTTACACACAACACTGGTACATGTTCTTGACAGTTTGTTAACAATGGCCAGACATGCATAAGTCTCAACTATACAGATTTCCACAGACTGTCCAGGGTGTGGGACCATATTTATGGCCACTGCTGCATACCACTTCCAGGATTCTGCTAAGTCACTGGGATGATATCAGGAGTGAAGTCATTAAATCATGATATACTATACCTCTGAACATCTTACTGCAAGACATCTGGACAAAGCCTGACATACTTGGGGGGGGGCACGGGTCCGAAAAGAAGGACATATCTCACATAATGTTGTTACAAACTGAAACAGTTGCTGGTGTTACAGGGCTTGTTTTAACATAACATCCCTGAAGGATATGATGTCTGAAACACAAATGAATGTCAACATTTACTGACTTCACTCCTCACATTATCCTACTGATTTCTCAAAAACAGAAATTGTCTGAGGAACAGACCAAACATAAGAGGCAAACCTCTGGGCATTCTGCGAACATCTAGACAGTTGAGAGGTATGTCAAAGACATATCACTGTCAGACTTTAAGTTCACACAGAAAATGCATGTCCAGGCAAACCTTGTTAATCTAGCAAATTTCTATGTGTATAACGGCAATATTTACTTACAATATGTGCCCAGTTCTAGAAATTTTTCCCCCATTTTGTTGAGCTGTCTCCACATTTCTTGTTCTGAGAGGTATTTCCACCTATATTCTGTGAAGCTGTAGCCCCCACACCTCCATAATGTCCCCCTCACAGGCAAGGAAAAGGGGCAAGGCCCATATGAAGCACTTAATTATAGCACTGTGTTATTGTGTCATTGGCTAATGGAAAGACAGCACAGTTGCTCTGGATGCAAGTGGCAAGTGGGAGACACCAATTGTTGTACAGGCCATCACCTGCTCATGAGCATTGCCTACAAAAGGCAAGCTGCTGTCTATGCAAAACAGGTCTGAATCCATCTACACAAAGACATACTGTGACTACACAAACCTAAACATTTGCATTATTCTAAGGAAACTCTTCAGCACTATAACAGGTATGTCAGTCAATTAAGCATGTAATGGAATGCAGAAGAGGGGGTGCAATAATGTGAAATAGGAAGTTAAACACTAGGTCAGAACAAGACTTGCTCGACTCACATGTTGCTGTCCAGCACCTATGGCCATTCCTGCTGGCTCTGTCTGCAGTGACATAGATCAAAGCTCTGGCCCCTGCATCACCCCACCAAAGGTCAGCTCACGTATGGTTATTACTGGAGTATCTGTTGTCCAATACTGATTGTGACACTTCTAGGTCAGCTACTTGGGATGTTGTAAATATTCATATGTCACCTGTGAATGCTACTATGATACTTATGCTTGTCTTACAAAGATAAGAGACTTATATAGGGTATGTGCATAGTACACAACTGGCACAGAAGTGTGTTTAACTGTATGTTATATACTGAGCTCATACCTTTCAACTGTCCAGAGTGTTGCAGACTGACCACATGTTTGCTTCATATTTGTAGTCAATGCCTCATACAGTTGTGTATTGTCTAGCAAATCACTGGCAACCAAGTAAAGACTGAAGTCATAACACAATAGCATACATTTGAATATCAGAGGTCATATCCAGTGGAATAGTCCTGTGAATGCAAAACCGTCTTTGCTAGCAACTAAGTGTGTTACAGCTAGATTTATACAGTGTCATTATTTTCTGGCCTTTGCCCACCATTGATGTGTGTCTTTGTGCAGATGTCTTACTCTAACAGGATATAAGGGTCTTAGCATGAAACTCATGCCATTGCAAGCAAACCTTGTCCTGCAGGATGCTGACATTTGTGCAGTCACTGACACCTTGTTTGCAGCTGTGGAGGGCACACTATCCTTGCCAGGTTACTCATCCCACCATGTGTTTAGACCCCAAATGGAGGGCTGCAAAGCCACAAAAGGTGCAGTTTTAAACATTGCCATACATTTACACACCAGCACCAATAAACGATACTCCAACAGTTGTAAAACAAAAAAGCACAGAGTCCCAAACAGCAGTAGTGCTTCCACCAAGTTTATTCCTCCGGTACTACATGAACAGGTTAAAAACACAATAAAAGTACTGCCACGTACTAAATAATAAAAACTATGAAAATAAACAACGAAAAACCATAAATGTAAAGCACTTTTTGTCCAGATTGTATCCGGACTTCTTCAGACCTGAAAGAAGATCTGAAGAAGTCTGGATACAATCTGAACAAAAAGCGCTTTACATTTATGGTTTTTAATAGTTTTTACTATTTAGTATGTGACAGTACTTTTATTGTGTTTTTAACCTGTTCATGTGGTACCGGAGGAATAAACTTGGTAGAAGCCCTACTGCCGTTTGGGACTCTGTGATTTTTTTGTTATACATTTACACACCTCCAGGCAGGCCAAACAGTATAATATATGGGAGACATCCCAAATGAAGTTAACTGTTGACAAAACACCTACTCAAATTATAGCTAGCTACAGACCTCCAACCATGACTCTGTACACCCACTATACCTATCTGGACTTGCTTGAATCTGTCAAGATTCAACAATCTACCCTACGCCTGGGTGACTTTAACTACCCAACTATATTGTGCATGACCTATTCTACCTGAACATGAATGCACAGAGATTCCTCGGCTTTGTCAATGGCAATGCATTGGCTCAGCTGGTCAACATTCCTACGACAAGTGGAAATATCCTGTACCTGGTCCTAACCAACATGAGTAGCCACTATAGTGCACCTACAGTGTCTTCCCCCTTGATAGGAGCTGACCACATAGCCATCACTGTTGAAGTCACCATCTCCCCTGCCCCCTCACCACTTGTCAGGGTCAAATAAAATAAACATTACAAAATGACTTTGAATCTCCTCAGAGCAGGTAGAAGTAGCTTTACAGTCACTGTCCAATCAGTTGGAACTAGCAGTAGTGTCCAAGCCCAAACCACAGTACTATGTGAGTACCTACATAGCTGTATACTCAGCAATACCTGACAGGATAACATCATCTCCCTGAAGGTAGGGTAAACCTCTGTGGTGGACAGCAGCAATACACAAATACCATAATAGGTGGAAATAATTGCTGGAGATGGCCAAGAAGGAGCAGGTGCCTAACTGGAAGCAATGTCACCTTGGTCTGAGCAAGCAAATAAGGTCACAGGTAAATTACCCTAAGGCTATAGTTGAGTGCAAATTGGACAGATCCACCAAGGCCAATCACTTGGCCTTCAACATATATGTCTACAGTCTCAGAGGCAACACCCAAATCTACTCTGTAGTGGTGGTCAATAACACAACATACACATACAGCATAGATATAGCCAACCTGCTGCAGACAGGTTAAGTATAAATGTCACCACCCTGCCTCCCCCATCAGCACACATGGACATGCACAGCACCTGCCCCCCTCCACTCATCATCAGGAAGCAGGCCCATAATGGCTTCTCAAAGGCAGTGCACAGAAGTCTCCATAAGCCTGATACCAGCCTTTTCTGTATCCTACATGAACTCAGGCATGAGCTCTCAGCTCCATTACACATGGTAGTCAGCCAAAGCCTGAGCACCAGTGTCACCCTATCTGTACAGAGGACAGACACTGTCAACCCTATACACAAAGGGGGAGCAAGCCACTGACCCAGCCAGTCATATGCACATCAGCCTAACTAGCCTGATCTGCAGGGTCATGGAAGGCAATATCAAGGATCTTATAAACAGGGACATCATAACCTCAAAATACAGTGTGGTATTGTCAAAGGGAGATCAGGCCTATTAAACCTGATTGACTTTTCTGACATGTTCAACAAACACAATGTCAAGGGGAAGATGGCAAACATTACCTACATTCATCTAGCCTAAATCTGTCACAGAAATCCCCGGGTGGCCATGATACATAAGCCTACACAGCTAGGCATCAACCTGTATGTTACCAGATGCATAGATAACTGGTTCAGTGATAGTACCCCTTCGGTCAAAGTAGTGGAAGTCACCTTTAGTAGTAGACTCTTAAAGAGCAGTGTACCCCAACGTTCAGTCTGGGGGCCACTACTGTTTGAGATATATGTTTCTCAGGTACAAATAAAACCAGTGGACTGTGGCTGACCAGGTTTACAGATGATTGCAAGCTGACCACTGTCTTACATTCCCCTACTGATGTGAGCATCCTCCAAGAAACCCTTACTCAAATTAATGACTGGTGCAAGAAGCATTGCCTCAAACTGAATGCCAGGAGATGCATCATTTTCCCTGTTGTGGTAGATATCATCCACATTAATTATGACAGTAATAACAATGTACTGAGCATGCAATCAGGTGTGAGGGTGAGGCGACTTGTGCACCAAGGTTGGTAGCAACCTGACAGTTTCCCACCATGTGGGCACCCTTGTATGGAAGGCTAGCTACATGGCCCACCACACAATATGGGTATGTCATCTGGGAACCAGGAGGCCACAATATCCCTGTACTCTACCCTTATCAGATGATTTACTGAGTACAATGGCTCCTTTGGCATGTACTTTGCCAAGCAAATACAGCAGTTACAGAGACCACAGAGGTTCCTGACCAGGCATTTAGGATGAAAACCCTGTCCCTGTACTCAGTCTCATACAGACTGATCATAGGCAACCTGTGTCTGCCATACAAGACCATTTCCAAACCAGTGTTGATGGTGTTTCTGCATATCAGTAAGACAAACCCCACTCATGCAACATGCACGCAAGGCGCTCACCTGGTCTGTGACATGCATAGAACTTGTTGGTGGGATAGTTTAGTGTCCCACACAATACACCATAAAAATCAAAGTAGGATGAAACAGGAATCCAGGACGCCAATTATATCTTCCAACCACACACCATCTTTATTAAACAACTGGTTTTAGCGCTTTCATCTCAACATAGAGACTTCATCAGAAACAAAGATTCTTAATTAACAACCACTTTATATAGTGTTTCTAATTAGTGACATCACAAAAACCTATAAACATTTAAAGCAATAAGGACAATAGAAACCTATACTTTAAAATCACAATCTGTTGTAAAACTGATACTTGTATTGGCACAATGGGTCCTGTAACATTAATAAAGTGTACTAAGTGCATGTTAAAAAATATATGTTATTATATTTGAACTTAAAACTATTAAAATTATTAAAATTTATACCATATACCAAAAAATAAATAAATACTGAAAATTATTTCAAAATTATCTATTTGAAATGGTCTATTTAAAATCTCATGGTAAGTGCTGTTTGTTTCATTAGGTCATAAGAATACTTTAAATATAAGACAAAACAGAATAATGTTGTTATTCTCATACAATAATTCATAAAGTATTTGACCTTTTTATTAAAAACGGTACCAAGGAAACAGATTCATTTAACCCAGGGGGATACATGGAAGCCAATCTAAACTGCCACTGACTTTCTTTCTTTTTCAAAAGATTTTTCCAGTCCCCTCCTCTAATGTCTATTTTGACCATATCTAATATACCAAACACAAATTTATCAAAACCATCACAGACTATACTATGTTTATACAATGCATTTGTATTTTTACTATTCTTTATTTCATAAAGGTGTTCATATATTCTATTTTTTAAAAACCGTTCTGTTTTCCCCACATAAAATTGTTTGCAGGTATTGCATATAGCAAGGTAGATCACACCCCTGGAGTCACAATTGCCCTTTATAAATGCCCTTGATAAAATGTACCCTACTCTTCATGATGTTATTCAATATTACAGTGGGTTCAACATTAATAAAGGAACAATAGTGGCACATACCACATCTTCTGTGCAGAATTTAGATAGTAAAATCAAGAAGGATTTGATGTTTTCCCATTATAGTTCCTTATATTTCAAGATGTTGGACAGGATAGATAAGAGATGTTTCAACATTTTTCAAAAGAAAAAATGTAAAATCAATAGGGACCAAAGGGATTATCAGGATAAAATGGTTTCTATAAATAAAAATCAAAGTTTTCAAACTAACAAGTTTAACAAAAGGAAGCCTTTATACAATTCTAATTATAATCAAGAGAGAGATGTACATCAACATGGGCATAGTTTGATTCATTCCCCTACCAATATAGGACAGGATTCAGGGTGGCCCAATGGTGATGTGGGAATGGTACATGATGAAGAAGAGGATTTTCCCACTCTCAGACGCTCAGAAAGACTGGCGCAGTTTTACACCAAGGAGGGAGAATACAACAGAAACTATTACCCACAGAAGAGAAATCAGACCCCCCCACCACAAGTACCACTATTAGATAGAGATGTTTCTTTTATTTCTTCTACAGTTGGTAAACAGGTAATATTTCAAAAAGCAGGTTTCACCATTTATAATTACTCAGACAGAGTTATTACGGATGATTATTTTAAACTTTTTTCCAAGGGCATTAAGTTCATTCCAACTAATAAAGGAGACCTAGTGGACAATATTGAAGCTTTAAAGTTATATACAAGGAAATTGAATCTTGCAATATTAATGGAGTCTTCAGACAGTAATGACAACAATATTAATACTGGTCCCAATATGTTAAACAAGAGGAGTACATACAACCCCCCCCCCTTACATCCCCTATTGGAAACATATGAAAAATTAGTATTGGAAGATCTATATGAGGAATTTAGATACAACAGATCCAATGAGTGGAACCTATCTAAGGAAAAATACAACTTATTATGTGATTTGAGAAAAGACAATAATATTCGGATCATGACCCCAGACAAGGGAGGGGGAATTGTTATTTTTCGTAGCATGGATTATTCAAATGCTATGTTGGAATCACTGTTTGATGAGAATACTTATAGTCATACTTCTAAAAATCAGATTAATATTTCTTATTTAAGGATTGATAGTTACATGGAAGAATACTTATTAGAAGGTAGAATCAATCCTAGTGAGTTTGAATTTCTTTGTAGAAAATTCCCCACCATACCAGTGTACTTTGGTATACCCAAGGTGCAGAGGGATGTTTTGACACCTCCTTTCAGGCCCATAGTGGCAGCAAGAGGGTTTAAGATACATCCATTAACTTTGTTCACTGACTCACATGTACAACATGTAGTCCACAAAACATCTCATTTATTGATAGATTCTTGGCAATTTTTAAAGAATATTAAACAAGAATTATTTGAGGACAATTTAATATTTTTAACAATAGATGTCAAAGATTTATTTACATGTATTCCTAAAGATCAAGGTTTGTCTCTTTTTGAAGAAGTACTGTTCAAATTTTCCGATCTGGACAATGATAGGGTGAAGCTTATTTGTCAATTCATGAACATAGTGTTGGATAACAATTTTTTGTGGTTCGAGGGGGAATTTTATCAGCAAATAACAGGGGTCCCTATGGGTCCAGCCTGTTCACCCGTGTATTCTAATTTAGTTTTACTAGGTTGGGAGATTCAACATGTATTCAGAAGCCCTTTTTGGTGCCATATCAAACTTTATCTCCATTATCTGGATGATATTTTTATCTTGTGGGGAGGTATGGAAGATGACATATCTAATTTTGTAAATGATATTAATTCTAGTACAGATTTTTTGTCCTTTACTTTTCAGTATAATAATACTAGTATTAGTTATTTAGATACTTTAATTACTAAGGACATTCAAAATCAACGATTCAAATCCAATATTTTCAGAAAAAAGACATTCTGCAATGCATATTTGCATTTTGAAAGTAACCATCCCCTGGCACAAAAAGTGAGTATTATTAAAGATCAGGCAATTAGGATTGCTAGGATGACTTCTGACCAAGAAGACCTAGACAATGAATTTTATTTACTTAGAGAAATGTTTTTTGAAAGGGGATATCCTTTGGATTTGATCAATTCCATTTTACAGGATATATATAATTCATGGGGGCATAAGTATTTACCTCTTTTAGGTTCAGGTACTTCACTGGAACTCTTGGGAGAAAACAAGGGGAATAAAAATTCTATTTCTAGTAGTCATTTTAATACAGTATGTGTCCTGACCCACAACATAAGAACATCAGCTATCAAACACATTTTTGAAAAGAATTGGAATATATTAAGAACTAACGAAGCTATACACAACAAGTTAGGCAGTAAACCCACGTTTGTTACTAGGGTGGGTAAAAATATGAAACAACTGCTAGAAAACAAGTTGTTGAGCACCCCTGGGGTTTATCAGGGGACTAGAAGATTTGGTATGTGCCACTATTGTTCCTTTATTAATGTTGAACCCACTGTAGTATTGAATAACATCATGAAGAGTAGGGTACATTTTATAAAGGGCAATTGTAACTCCAGGGGTGTGATCTACCTTGCTATATGCAATACCTGCAAAGAATTTTATGTGGGGAAAACAGAACGTTTTTTAAAAAATAGAATATATGAACACCTTTATGAAATAAAGAATAGTAAAAATACAAATGCATTGTATAAACATAGTATAGTCTGTGATGGTTTTGATAAATTTGTGTTTGGTATATTAGATATGGTCAAAATAGACATTAGAGGAGGGGACTGGAAAAATCTTTTGAAAAAGAAAGAAAGTCAGTGGCAGTTTAGACTGGCTTCCATGTATCCCCCTGGGTTAAATGAATCTGTTTCCTTGGTACCTTTTTTAATAGAAAGGTCAAATACTTTATGAATTATTGTATGAGAATAACAACATTATTCTGTTTTGTCTTATATTTAAAGTATTCTTATGACCTAATGAAACAAACAGCACTTACCATGAGATTTTAAATAGACCATTTCAAATAGATAATTTTGAAATAGTTTTCAGTATTTATTTATTTTTTGGTATATGGTATAAATTTTAATAATTATAATAGTTTTAAGTTCAAATATAATAACATATATTTTTTAACATGCACTTAGTACACTTTATTAATGTTACAGGACCCATTGTGCCAATACAAGTATTAGTTTTACAACAGATTGTGATTTTAAAGTATAGGTTTCTATTGTCCTTATTGCTTTAAATGTTTATAGGTTTTTGTGATGTCTCTAATTAGAAACACTATATAAAGTGGTTGTTAATTAAGAATCTTTGTTTCTGATGAAGTCTCTATGTTGAGATGAAAGCGCTAAAACCAGTTGTTTAATAAAGATGGTGTGTGGTTGGAAGATATAATTGGCGTCCTGGATTCCTGTTTCATCCTACTTTGATTTTTATGGTTTATCATTTTGGTTTGTTTAAATTACTGTCCCACACAATACACTATCTGTAAAAGGGTATATATCATAACACTGAAGAAGCATTTAATAGAATATCTTTTCGTCGACACGTAAACAGCGAACGCACTAAAGGGTGAATGCTCAGAACACAGATTTTTTTCTCTGGGAAAGAAATTGGTAGCATTAACGCACAAACACACACACTTTCAAACATTACAATGTGTGCGGCTTTGCCCCCCATACCCCCTAACTAAATATACCAACTCTGAGATTGCACTACAGTTGGGAAAGGGGAAACACATGGGGAAGGCAAAGTGATTTCTTTCCCAGGGAAAGAAATCACTGATTTGAGTGTTCTCGCTTTAGTGTGTTAGCTATTTATGTGTCAATGAAGAGGCATTCGATTAAATGCCTCTTTGCTGTTCTAATATAGACCCCTGTAAAATACACTCCCTCCCCATGTTTGGCAGATTATGTGAATATCCCTCTTGAAGAAGATGCACAACTGCATGGGAAATGGAAAAGACACCCCTGGGACTCCACGTGCATCCCAGCTGGACAGGGGAAACAGGTGCTGGCTTTGAAGGGACATGGGCAAAAGTCTGGGCTAGGCTTATGAAGGCATCCGTGCCAATAGCCTGGTATCATCTTATGAAGCTATGCACCTAGTACTTTATATATTTCCTGTATGTATTGCAGACTGTTCTGCAGTGTTGTTCGAAATGAATCCTTGTGAGTCTAAACTATGTAGGTACTGCAGTGATATAGTATTCTCTTGTTCCTTCATTAGTTATTATCACATATCTTTACACCTTGTCATTGTATCTGGTCTGTATAGCAGTAAGTCAGCTGTTACAGTACTTGCATATGCACTTGGTGACACTGTATAGCTCACTCCAATAGCCTTTGTTATGGCCATACTTACCATTCTGCTAATAGGCCCATCACACAGTAGGATTTAACACCCTTTCTTGAGGGCCTTAGAGTAGCTATTAAACTGATGGATTGTGGCAGCCAGAACTATGGTAAGGTCTGGCCTAAAGGGCCCATAGGTGGCAAAGCTGTGCCAGACTTTACCAGGAGTGTTTGTGTGTGTGTGTGTGTGTGTGTGTGTGTGTGTGTGTGTGTGTGTGTGTGTGTGTGTGTGTGTGTGTGTATGTGTATCAGCAAGCATAATATTGCAGGTTATTAATTTACATATGTTGTCTTCCCCTCGCAGGTGAACATGGGGGTTGGTGTCTCTCCCCCCTCACAAACTGAAGTCAGTGTTTTAGCGGACTCTCCAGATGATGGTGGTTATAGTGAGGCACAGGTGGGGCTGTTGGGTCCTGGAATCTGTGCCATTGATTGGTATCCCACCTTCAGCCACAATGTCCCCACACACAGTCAGTATGCCCACACATACCCAGTCACCAGCAGCCACAGATAATGGACAGTTGAGAGTGGTGGCATGGAACAGGCTAGTGTGGTGACTATG
The DNA here is from genome assembly GCF_019279795.1 of Protopterus annectens. Lineage (NCBI taxonomy): Eukaryota > Metazoa > Chordata > Ceratodontiformes > Protopteridae > Protopterus > Protopterus annectens. Next base: position 1,082,441,795 of record NC_056729.1, read on the forward strand.
GCAAGTGTGAGTGTAGACACTAGACATAGCCTGAGGACAGGCAAGGTCACACACAGGCAGATGGACAGGGGTGCATGATAGAGAACTGCTGCCCATCAAGCCCCTGTCACAAGCGCCACAGCAGGTGTCACAAGAAGCATGTTACGGTCCATCATAGAGGCACAGGCGCATACTGACCGCAACATCAGACAGATGCTCAGGGTCATAGGGTCATCAAAGCAGTGCTTCCTGCCATGCATGACAACCTCCATGGCATTTGTGATGCCATATGTCTTTTCGCTGATATCATTGAGAGACGATGGGGTGAGACATTGTCACTTCTTGACCGTGCAATGTCTGTGCTTGAACATGTGGTGGCAGTAGAGCATCAGCCAGGTGGACGTAGGTCTGCAACATGATCATCTGGGAGCCCACATGGCCATGCACATTCACAGTCCCGTAGTGCCAGTAGAACCAGCCGTACTGAAGGGAGAGTGTTGCCCACACCCCACCAGAACAGGCCATAGGCACTTGGTCCCGGCCAGTCCCATTAGGGACACAGATCCAGCAGACAAAGTCACCATCAGGGAGTAGTACTGCATCTGCCCTTGGGCCTGGAGGTGCCAGTGTGACTCCTGGCAGAACCAGTTCCAGCATCCCTGCCGGGAGAAAGTGAACCATACATCTTCCCATGTATGGTCCATGGCTGTCCAACATAGCCCTGTGTCGGGCATCCACATGTTTCGATTGGGGGCAGACACTCACACATCTCTATGACTGGCCAGTCACCACCAGACATGTACAGCTCCTCTGTATGGCCCAGTTGAACACCACCCTTCCAAACACAGACAGACACACACACAGACACACACACACACACACACACACACACACACACACACACACACACACACACACACACACACAGAATGTCAACCATGTGGCCCAACCTAGACCTCTGGCAATCCCACACCACAGCCTGTTCATGTGATGATACTTGTGCCACAACCCTGTTAGCCATACCATCTATGCAGGGACATGCCCATATGAGTCTGATGCACAGGGTGAATATAGTACAATGTAGTAATGTAATACTGTGTAAGGTGCTGTCTGCTGGCAATAGTTATGAGCACACATCGAGGTGTATGTACCTTGTTAGCCATGATGCATTATTGCTGTTAGTTCTGCTGAATGAATAGTGTCACGTACTGTATTCTGTTTGTGTTCCAGGTATCTGTGTGTCTGCAGGCTGTGGGCCTGATAACAGTAGCAATGATGAGTATGGATGAGTGGAAATACAGTGACCTTTTCATACCCAAGGTACAGCTGTATATGTACATGTTTACCAGGTGTGTTTACATGCAATAGTGTGTGAGGGATAATTTTGGCAGACAATGTGACATTGCATACATACCCTTGACACAGTCAGCTAGCCTTCATACATGTCATCTGGGTGTACCGTAGGACTGCAGGCTCACATATACAAAGGAGCTTACTTGAGTACTGGCAGTAGGTCCCTCACAAGCTTAGCCATTACTTTAACTGCAACATATTCACCTATCAGCACCTGTTGCCCCTGCCATTTCTGTCCCATCCACTCAACCTTCATGCAGGTGTTGAGGGTATGCCTGGTACTGTGGATGACAGGCTTGGGGTATGTATTCCTGACACAGGTCAGCCTGTGTTACTCTAACCTGACAATCACCAGCATGTGTGTCTGCTAACTCATATGCATATCTGTCCTGTCATGCTGGTAGTGTACACAGAGTCATAGTCCTGTACATGGGGCATCTGTTGAAGGGCTGAGCACAGTCCCTACCTGCACAGTCTTATCAATTATAGCGCTAGATACATAACACAACTAGCACAGAGGTAATGTAGTGTTGCAGTGTCTGTCACTACTATTCAAGTAGGTGTCAGTTGCAGGGGCTGTTACGATTGCCAATGGTGGGTTCATAGGCTCTTAACATGGTAGAGCCATCTGACACACACACACACACACACACACACACGCACACACGCACACACGCACACACACATTCTTTGCTGCATGAGGACATGCATTGAAGCACACATGTACATGGAGTTGACACTTCCCAGAGTAGATGACCTACTCATCTATTTATGTACAATATACAGTGAAATGACCATTGCATACACCCCACTGGCTTGGTATTAGAAGCTGTGCAACTGTGCTTGTGCAGTGGATGAAATCTCTATGGGCCAAAACTAGGTTGGCAATGGGAGAGTTCACAATGTGGAAGAGGCACATAAAATGGTATAGCCATCACATACACACAGTAAAGACAGCCACCGGGGAAGTGCATACAAAAACACATACACAGTTGCCAATAGACATATTAGTAACCCTACATATCCACATGTATGTACTACAGTGCTATGTATACATGACATGCTCCACATAGATTATATGCCTGGGGCATAACACACAACCTCTTATAACAAATAATCATGCAAATGCCTTCATAGATGGTGGGATAACCCACCAGAAATAGTGACTGGTCTCATCTACTGCTCCTACAGACCTGCACATATTAAAGAATGACAGACTTTGTAGCAGCATGATGTGTCAGTCAGGAATGATGTCTGATGCTGATGTGTGCCACTATGCTAACTGTGACATATTTGACAAAGATATCACAGGAATGTTCATTGTTAGGAGACACAGACCATGTATAGGTTGCAAACAAGTGGATATTCCATGTACAGCTGTACAGATCACTGGTATGGGCTGTATAGTGTTACATGGGGCATGTGAGGCAGATGCCATTAACAGACTCTTTAAAGTAATATCATGGGTAAAGGGTCAACAAGCTTTAAAATGGTATAGCGTACACACACAACAACCACAGGGGGATATGCTTCACACACAATACTATAGCTATCAGTGTTGAGATTAGAACCCCTACCTATCTAATTATTTGTACTATAGTATTATACAGTTATTGCACATGCCACAGAGCGTAGAGGGCTGACACATGTATACAGGTACATCTATGGTGAATGACATCAGTAGGCCTTGTAAAGTAGGGCAATGGGAAGTGTACTGGGTGGCGCATGCCTCAAACTGGTATAACCCACATCCCCATAGGATGTGATTCTCACCCAAACACACACACACACACACACACACACACACACACACACACACACACACACACACACACACACGCACACACACACACACACACACACACACACACACACACAAAGCAGGTGATGTGATGTTATAACCCCCACGTCAGTACTATTACACAATGGAGCTCACCTTCATGCTGGCATGTGACAATGGTTATGACTGGTATGCCACTGTCACTGCAGGGCACCACTCTATGCTATTCAGGGTATCCCTGTGTATGACTCACTTTCTGTGTGTGTCTCCCTATGTTTCTCTCTCTATCACTGTCTGTCTCTCTCTTCCCAATGTCTATGTGTGTGTGTATGCTTGACATATTGTTATATGTTGCTCGTATATATGTCTGTATATCACAGACAACAGGTGCAGATATATCACACATGAGCCACCTACAGCTAGCTGAGGGTAATCCTGTCTGATGGGTGTGTGTAGGGACAGTTAAGGTGTGCATAGATGTCTATATGCAAAAACATATATGCACAATACAGTTATATAGTCCGGTGTGGGTTCGGACATGGGCTGTGATTATAGGAGCATGCCCAGTATGACCTTCTATGGTAAGAGAGGGACTCCATTCCAGAAATAGTTGTACTCCAGTCTGGGGTTTTGTGTGCTATACCCATACCTCTCAACAGTAAATAAGAATATGCTAGGGGTACAGGGTTTGTTTTTGCAGACATTTTCTGACATATCTGAAGTCTGACACTGGAATGTATTGTGTCATTACCTAGGACAGACATCTTCAGATCATCACAGTGCTTTACCAGATGAATACAAGATGTATGATGCACAGACCAATATTATGAGTCCAACTATAGACATTCTTGCCCAAAAAAGGCCAGTTGAGAGGTGTGGCTACAACCAGTTGACTGATGAAGCTATGTAAACAGTTCAGCAACTTTGTGATATACTGGCTGGGGATCTCCTGCTTGTGGGGTATTCTTCTTACCTGAAAAGTCATATCCTGGTTCATACCTCTCAAGTGTACAGTTTTTGGTGGATTGTCCAGGTGTTTGTCAGTCTACATAAACTTGTGTTTTTATGGCATGTTAGTTGCAAATAATTAAAGACTGACATTGCAAAATAATAACAGACATTAGTGTTTCAGACTTCATAACCTTCAGACAATTCCTACCAATGCAAAACCCATTATTCTACCAACTTTCTAAATTTGTAAGAACAATATTTACAACACGTGCCTATCATTGTTCCTTTGCCCCACTTTTATTTATGACCTTGTCCTGATGTCTTGCTGCCAGAGGTTGACAGGTATGGGTGTGGGTACAGAGTGCATTGTACTGTGCAGAAATGTCCATTATATGTGTAGAATATTCCACATAGCATTGTGTGACGTCCAAATATGTCAGTGGCAGAGCAGTGCAGAGCAATGTGGTGAACCACTAACAGACAGTTGTGTATAGGTTAATAGGTTGCTATGACATTAGTAGGGCATTGGCCCTGAAGCCCTTATAACCCACACAGATGGGAGTGTAGCCCATGTTAGGCAATATCAGCACACAGAGCCCCTGTTCAGCAGGGACACAGGTGGAATCACAGGACTATATTTTGTGTTACCCATGCACTTATACAAGGAGCACATTACTAGGGATATTGAGGCACTTGGCTTGATGTGGACAGGGAGTGTATTCCACAGATGTGGGAGCATGTGGGACACATATCTGTTACACCACAAAGCCATACTGATATCACAAACCAGGCTGATGCTGTGCTCATGAGTTGACTCAGTGAGCTTTGACTTCCAGATGTGCGACAGTCCCATCAAGGCAGGGTCTGGATTGCATTGTATGCCAGACAGGGGTCACCTCAGCAGAGTGTGTAATGAATGGGCAAGAGGGACAGTGCTGTTAGCCTATCTGTGTTGGGCAGGTGTTTGCAGTTTGGGGTAAGGCCTTAGTGTTTGCAAGACCCTTGATGTGTGGAATCTTCATGGTCTGTAGTGTGTATGCTTGTGGAGTTCTCATGTATTTTTGCCTCTGAGGTGTTCTTTGTTTGGGTTTTTGTTTTGTTGCAGACCTCCACTTACATGGTGTTGTGTATTTGTAGGTGATGTTTACTGACTCCATACAATGCATGGCACCTATGTTACTGCACAATGTGTTCTGGTGTGCATATTCTCCATTTGTCTGGCCAGTGGTTCCCCTTCCCCTTATGTGTGTCTCTTTGTCCTTTTCTAGTCCAGTAACATGCTTTGCCCACGGTGGCTGTTGTTATGTATTTGTAAATCTGATGTGAGTAGGGTAAATGCTGTAACATCATACATAAGGTTGTGGCCATCACACCACTGAGTGTTCCTATTTAGCAGGTCATCCATCATTGCACCACTACATTTGCTGTGATGCTCAGATGGTTTCTGTTGCTATAGGTTATTATGGGGCTACATGTTGGCCTAGCTGTGAAACCATCACAGACTGACATCTGGTCAGGCCCATATATGGCAGTCAGACAAAGGTACACACATGGGGACAGGGTGTTAATACTGTTCTGCCAAACAGAGACAGTTGAGGGACCAGTTTGGTACTTGCTTGCTTTCTCTTATGGGTATCACATCTGCTTCCCCACTGTCTGCCAATGATGTTTTGACATGACCCTTTCTTATTTTGCAAATAGTTGGCAGGCAAAAGCAATGTTAGGACAAGCAGAGCAGATATACAAGGCATACTTGTGCCCCTTCTGTGACAACCTGTCATTCCAGGGGTATGGATGTTGTCAGTGCTGATACAGAAAGTAGGCAGCCTTTTATGACCTGGTAGTACATTGACCTTCAGATACCTGCTGTCCTACTAGGCACCATACCTCCTGACTATTTAGAGCCAGACATCTGGACAAAGCCATAAGTAATTTTTGGACAAAGGCATACATATAGGGACCATTGTTAACTATTGTCCTTAAAAACCTAGAAAAGTGATACAGTAACAGGTTTTGCATTAGCATGCATTTTACTAAAGGGTATTAAGTCTGAAACAACAATATGTCATTCGTTTCTGACTTTAGTCTTTTGTGAGTTGCCAGTTATTTGCCAGACAACCACAATTTCATGATAAAGAGACCATAAATATGATGCAAACCTCTGGACATTCTTCAAAAAGTCTGTACAGTTCAGGGGTATGCTAGGGACTGTGTAGGTTACTCTGAGCTGTATACTGCCCATATGTGTGGCCCTCTGTCCCTGACCTGTCCAGCTTTCCTACAGTAAAAGATATTGATGTCTGGACAGTGTGTACAACTCCTACTGTAGCTGTATTTGACATGTAGAATAGTTGGCACTTCAGTTCTTGGAACATGGACCCTGTCAACCACAGTACTGTACCTAGGCCATAAGACTCGACAGCCAGGAGTAAGTGCAGGCCACATTCTGACAATATTGACCACACATATACATAGCTCATTGACCCCTGTATGTTGTGGACATGCGACAAGTTATCAAGTTGATTGGGACAGCCCTGGGAATGTGTGCTTTGATACTTATACCCTAAAAGCATTAATGTTACTGCATTGTATGGGAACATGAGTATGTGTGGGGAGGGCACACCTGTCAGCTATCCACATTTGTACAGACTGTGCTGATGTTCCCTATATATTTTGGTTCCATTTAGCATAGTATGGTGCCTGCCTTGGAGACTACAGGCGTATCACTAAGGACCACAGGTTAGATTGTAATGGCAGACATTTGGATTTCAGACCTCTCACCCTTCAGAGCCTTACTGCAACTGAAAAACCTGCTTTGGTATCACTGTGTAAGTCTGTATGGGCATATTTCATCATTGTCCCCATTTGTAGGCCTTTGCCTGACATTGTATTATGGTTTTCTATGGCTGACTTGCTGGGTGAGGCTTAGGGGTGAGTATGGGACCCCCACATTGGCATCCATGCATGTGACCTATGACCCCTCAGTTTTTAGCCCCCCCACCACATATACTGCAGTGAGATTTGTCACCTATTGGACTACTGCATTCTCTGGGGAAGACAGTATTGGACAGACATTTCCTGTTGTTCCACATAGTTGTTAGTTGTCTGCTGCTATCCCAGTAGGCCACCCCATTCTCTTGCATGCATGCTGTGATACCTTAGCTATGCTACCACAATGTATTACTCCGTTAATTTATTGTTAAGAAGACTGACTTAACTTGTGCCTGCTGCAGTTGTGAGAACAGTGCATGAGGGCTGGCTCTGTCAGATGCAGGTAGTACACAGCCTATACATGGTAAGATATAGGTAGTGTGATCTGTGTGGCATCCATTTTACTGTGTGTGTGAATCAAAGAGAGGTGTCAGTCCCTGGGTCCCTACAGTGACAGTGTGTTTGCTATGCGTTGCCTCTTTTCCAAAGCCTGGGCATACTGGGCACATCTCAGTCTGCCTACAGGAGCAGGCTCAGGGGGTTCCTCCTCTGAGTCCTCCTGTGCCTGTGTGGGCCTTGCAATGGTGCACAGCTGTGTGGGCCTTCCCTCGCAGGTGTTTCTGCAGTATCATATTGTGTAGTGTGGCACATACTATGAACATATGTGCACATGAGGTTGGTGAGTTCTGCAGGACTCCACCAGATATGTCAAAGCAGTGGAACTGTGACTTGAGCATCCCAAACACACATTCTATAATGTTCCTGGTTTGTGCGTGTGCCTCATTATGGCATTCTTCAGTGTGTGCATGTGTGTGCATTTCTGATGGGTGTCATAATCCACACCTCCAGTGCATAGCCAGCATCCACTACCAGATGGCCATATGGGATGTCCCCCCTAACAAATGACTGGTAAAGCTGTGAGGCATGCCAGATATGGGAGTCATGATACCTACCAGGGCTGCCAGCACACACATCCATGATAATGCACTGGGCATTGCACACAACCTGGCAGTTGATGGAGTGCTAGCCTTTGCCCCTTGCGGTTGTCATAGACTCTACCCTCTTCACCAGGTGGTGCTTGGATGTGGATGTGCGTGCACTCTATGGCACTTAGTACCTCTGGGTAGACTGCTACATGGTGGAAGAGATGCGTATTGCTAGTCCTCTCCTCACATGTGCTGGGGAAATATATGTGCTCACCAGCATGTGTTCACATGACATCCAGGAACTGGTGGAGTACCCTGGATGCAGGTGCCTGTGAGACACCCACGATGTCCCCAGTAGGTGTTTTAAAGGTACATGTAGCTAGTATTCTTAAGGCTGCACATACCTTGGTTTCAACTGGGATGGGTTCCCGTCTTTTGGCTCAGGGTCTGAGGTGAGGCTGGCACAGTTCTCTGAGTTGCTGAAGTAGGTCCCTGTCCATTCTGTAGTGCTCTAGTATCTCAAGATCATGTACCCCCTGGGAAGTTAACCTGGATCTGAACAATATTCTCCTCCTCCTCAGTCTGGAGTGGCTGTCAGCATTATCCTCCTCACTGCCCTCAGCCTCTAGCACATACTGATGTATCAAAGTGACAGCAGCCCCTAACAGTTTGTCAGTTAAAATTCCCCCGAGTGTGTACACTAATGTTGCAGGGTTTGTGGGAAAAAACAGACTGAAAGGTGTTCGCATAGTTTATACTAGTGTGCTGCAGATGCTGTCTGTGTGATTGGCTGACTATGATGCATTCCACCTGCCAGCTATATTATTTGTACTTGAGTGCCTTTATTCTGCTATTAAACATTTTTTCTTCCCATTTCTGCCCCTTCTAAGCCACGTGGCACACCGCACAAACCTGCTGCTCAAATGTAAACACTTCTGCTGGTTCCTGTTTTTTTTTTTATTTTTATTTTTTTTTTTATTATTTCCATATTGATTAAACCCTGCAGTGTGGCACGGAAACCCCTGCAGCTGTAGTAAACAGTTTTGAGCAGAAAGGACCCTCCCAGGGAAGCAAACATGCTCAGCATTTTTTAAAGTAGCTCACACACACACCCTTACTTAGCTGTGCTTAGCTAAGTGCAAATAGAGGCAGCAGAGCTCCAATGTGCTTACACCAAGTATGACACACCTCCTTTTCATGTCAGTTGCTTGTCCTGCTTACAATTCAGCATTATAGCTCCTACATGGTTAGATGCAGTCGGACATGGTCTCCCATTTTGCTTTAGCTCATTTGCATACCCCACTGCCTTAGTCCATTGTTTCACCACAACACCACAGCCTGTCTCCTCTGCTACCACTGTTACCTGTTATTGTTTTGGTTCTGCATGCTACCCACTATAATGGCAAAATTCATATTTCCCATAAAATTGTCTTTTTACATTTTTTTTTCTTAATTTCTGCATAATCTCATTTGAGCACTGCTGCTCTATGCTTAAACGACCAAAAAAAAAAAACCTTTGATTTTCATAATTTTGCTACTGTTTTCCATGCCAATGACCATATTTTTGGCCTTTGGCATGCCTAATAGTCATAATATATGCTTGATCTGTCATGCCCCCATTTTGATATTTGCAGAAATGTACACGGTTAGTAACTGAATACATTTCTGCAATGGACACTGCTCTGACACGGATGCCTGCCTGCTTACTGAATCGCTAATTCACCTCATTTGCATGGTTCTCACCAGCAAATGAGGTCATTAGCATTATTCAGTGGTGTCCATGTCAGAATGGTGCTGGCAGGCTCGTGCATGCCCCAAACTTGTTTACTGGATCGCTCGGCGATCATATTGCGTGCAGAAGTTGCTACACTATTCTGACATGGAGATTTTGCTTTATTGCATCCCAGCCACAGAGAAAAAGAGAGACTCAGAGATAAACTGGTGTCAGGGAGTGTATTCCTCCACTAAAAATACATATTTAAGACAAGTCAAAATATTTATTTTTAATTAAGGAAATAGGCTGGAGCTGGGACTTTCATTGGAATCCACTTGGACCATTGTTCTATCACAATAAACAGTAAATCAATCAATTAATCAATCAATCAACCAACCAATAAATCACTATTATCCTTCTGTATATTCTTGTGAAGTGAAGTGACTTTTTTGCATTTTTTTATATCTTTCAGCCTTCATATGACAAGTAGCTCCATGGACATATTTGTACCTGTCATTTCTACATAGTGACATTTCTATGAGCCTTAACTCCCACAGATTCTCCTGATCCTCACTTCCTGAAGTTGCTGATATGCTATTTTCAATAGAAATTCACTCCGGTGTAAAGTGTACAAAAGCCAAAGTGGTTCTTTCCTTTTAGGAGATTTCTCCCTTATTCATGTTTGTGTGAAAGTGAAGTTGGAATGCATAGGTCTGAGGATGGTGTAGTGACTTTCCTCCTGAGGGCAAAAAATTACATATAGTTCGTAAGTTAAAAGTTTCATAGTTTTACTGGTTCATGGGTATATACTAGGCTAACAATCACTAGGGCCCTTAAAAGCCTAGCCATGCAACTCAAATGTGATCCATAAGTTACATTTATATTTGATTTATAGGTGGTGACTTACTGACTGCCTTTGTCCATCAGGGGCATAGCAGTCAGATCAAGTGTGAATTTCTGAATACCCATCCACAGACCAAAGTTGCACTTAAGTAGGAATAGTGAGGAACTCTGCTTTACATTCTCTTAGAAACATATCTGTCTCTCTGTATCATATTTATGTTGTAAGCAAAATGCAGGTCTTTTAATCTAGTAGCTCTGATGATGTTTGTTTTCCAGATTTGCAAAATATCATCAACATGGGGTCTAGAGATGCCTTATATGCCAGGAAAAAATCACCTCTCAGAGGTCTGTATACCAGGTAAAGAGACAGGGCTTTGAGGCAATCAGAATAAGCCATTCTATTTATTCCCTTTATTCTTTTTGTAAGGAACCTTTGTTGACATTCCAGTTAGTGCATGTGTCTAGTCAGCTACATACCGAAGAGGTCATTATTCTCTATGATTGGTCAGATGAGGGTCAAGTACAGTGGTATGATGACCAGTTTGGACCAAAATTCCATGCCATTGCTTCTAAGTTGAGTAACATACAAGGACTTTCTTACTACTTTGTACACATGCTGGTTAAAGGCTAGGTTAATATCTCCATGACTTCCTCAATCCCTGACTAATGAATCAACTTTTAGGAGTGTTTTTTTGATGACATAGTTACCTGGGGTGGCCACCTTACCAAAAAGTACTATGATGCATTTCTTGTTATTGAGTTTCAAGAAATGGCTTTGGCACCAAGCAATTATCTGTGTTAGACCTTTCAGAAGGGTGTTCACATCTTGTGGGGATTCAATGACTGCTCCCAGTTTGCAATCATCTCTAAACTTGGTTAGCCATAGGCCTTTGATATTGGCTTTGACATATGTCAAGTAGATGCCAAAGTGGAATAGGCCAAGTAAAAAGCCCTGGGGACTCCACTGGTGGTCAGCCACTTTGTGGAGGTGGCCTCAATGATTACAACTTCCAGAATTCTTTTATAGAGCGAGCTAACTATCCAGCATGTTATAAAGGGATTTATACCTAGTTCCGTAAGCTGGTCACAATGCCCAAGTAGGGCACTGTATAAAATGCTTTAGCCAGGCCGCAAGCACAGTTTTCTTCTCATCTCTTGTCATAGTGACCTTTTCAAAGAAATCTACATGATTCAGTAAGCATTAATGTCTTTGACAAAGCCAAACCAGAATGGCTCCAGTGTCTGTACGTCTCCTATGTCTTTGTTGATAATTTCCGTGATAATTCTTTCTGTGCCTTTGCAAATAAGACTAGTCAGACTAATGGGTCTGTAACTGACAGGATCTGTTGAAGGTTCTCCCTTATGAAGGGGTATGAACATGCAGTTCTCCATTCACATGGCAGAAAGCCTATTTTAAGACTATAGTTAAACAATTTCTCCAAGGGACCTTATAAGTCATATTTTAGACTGTTCAAGAGTCATCCAGGGATACTATCAGGGCTGAATGAGGCCATGTTCTTGGCTTTAGTGAGCACAGCCAGCACATGATTCCTAGTTATATTTGGATGGGTTATGTTTAAGGGTATTTTTTGCATGTTGGTTGGCAGTGTGTGAGGGTAGGTAAAGATGGAACTGAATTTGAATGCTAACAGGTTCACTACTTCATGAAGCCCGTGAATGTGGCACTACTAACATCCAGTTGACCACATTGCTGTTTGCTGCCCTAGAGGTTTCTGACATAGCTGAAGATGGTCTCATTGTTATCTTTTACCAGGAGGCTATATTAACCTCAAAATTGGCTTTACTTAACTTTATTATCCCTCTTAGTTGCTTATTTAGTTTGATGGAAGAGCTTTTATCTTTTGGGAATTACCCTTCCTGATTTTGCCATAATTTTCCCTTTTGTTGGATATTCAGAGCTTTCCTATGTTTGGCTTGGATGCCTTTGACTACAAAACCTTGGTTTGCATCTCAAACCATCTATGGACCTACAAAGCTGATATAATTATTATTATTTTTTGACTTGTTCTATCTCAGTACTATTTTACAGTTCTGTGCTGCACTTATCAATTTTGTTGAATTTATCACTGTTTTTCAGCCTGTACTTTTTAAAAAAAATGCCATCTGTTTGTTACTGTACTGCTGTTAATATGTTATAACATTATTCTGATATTTCCTAACCACCTCTGATACTACAAAAGCTGTTCTGAGTTTATCAAAGTTATCCTGAGTTTTCCAAAGCATTTCTAAGTTTTGAAAAGTGTTTCTGTGTTTGTAGAGGTTTGTGAACTTGTTTCCAAGAATTCCTGATATTGTAGGAGTTCTGCCTTTTGTTGTAAAGCATTTGTTACTGCACTTAAGCTCTAAGCCAGCTTTTTTACATTAAGAGGGTTTTATTCTGCTTTCTCATGCTAACAGATGGCTGATTCAATCCATCTGAGTTGGGAACTGTGAGTGGAAGGCTTAGTTTGTGATTATCTGATTGGCCTGAGAGCATAACTCAGTAAAAATTTTTCATCCTGTTGGTATAACAGGATTACACTTTTTGTGAGACTGCTCATTTATTCAGACCTTCCTTGCACCTGGCTTGAATATGCGACTACAAGACCTTGATTTGCATCTAAAACCATCTGTGGACCTATAGAGATGATGTACGTATTTTCAATTTACTTATCTATTCATGCATTTGTACTTGTTATAACTATCTCAGTACTATTTAACAGTTCTGTGCTATATTTTTTTATTTTGATGAATTTATAACTGCTTTTTAGCCTGCAATTGTTAAAAAGCCATCTGTTTGATACTGTACTGCTCTTAGGTTGTTTTAAAAGTATTATGTTATTTCCTAACCTTCTCTAATACTGCAAAAGCTGTTCTGAGTTTGGCAAAGTTCTTTTTAGTTTGCCAAAATATTTCTAAGGTTTGCAAAGTTCTTTTGTGTTTGTAGATGCTTATGAGCTTATTTCCAAGGATTCCTGATATTGCAAGTGTTCTGCCTTTTGTTGTAAAACATTTGTTACTACACTTGAGCTTAAAAACAGTTTGTTTTATATTAAGAGGGTTTTATTCTGCACTCTGGTGGAAGCAGAGGGATGATTTGACCCATCTGAATTGGAAACTACTGGTGGAAGGCTTATTGTGTGTTTATCTGAGTGGCCGGAGGGCTTAACTGTGTAAATGTTTCTCATCCTGCTGGTATAAAATCCTCATATTTGTATGATGCATAAACATGGTTACTTGTGCCTTGTATATATGCAAACCTCTCCAGTTTACAATCTTCTGTAGGAAACACTCTCCATAGTCTCCCACAGTTCACAGTTGCTTGAAGAGCTGCTATTTTGCCCAGAGGGCACTACCACTGCAGGTCATCCTATAGTATACTACTAGAGACTCTCACTTAGACCATTAAGTAACTCTCCTCTACTCCTTCCCACCTACTAAGGATCTGGTATAATGGATACATATTTCTCTGTCATCTCTGTTTCTGGCCTGGTTGGTGTGGACATCCTGAGGCAGTGTAGTAACTGCCTTGTGTTCACTGACAACCATTTAATTTTAGAACAGACAAACACAGTGTGCGAGAAATGTAGATACACAATCTCATTGGAGGCAAAGCTCTCACATACACACATGAAAAATGCAAGCTAGGTTACCTGTGCTACACCCAAAGCATTCACTACCAACACTAAGAAACAAGTACAAAGACTGACATATATGGAGGCATTCACATGCAATCTGTGCAAACTTCCAAGACCTCCTAAAACCAGCTGTCAGTGGCCCTGCACAAAGTCCAAAAAGACAGCACATTAGACAACACATAACTCTGAAAATCATAATAACCCATCTTCCAAGCCCATTACAACACATCAAACAGCCAAACTTTCTAGTTATTGGGGATTCCATTGTAAGATGTACTGATGTCCCCCTTATCAGGCTAAACAAGGAAAATATCACAGTGAGCTTTCCGTCTGGAGCCAAGATCCGACAGATCACACATGCGCTTACGTTTTTAAACTAAAAGTACCAGCATAATATAGTCATAGTCCTTGAGGCATAAACACCTAAAATGTACCTCACAGGACGACATGAAGAGGGACATGATGGAGCTCTCTGAATATGTGTCCCAGGCGCGTATGAATCTAACCTTGAGTAGCATCCTACCTTCACCAATGATGATGCCACAGTGCCAACAAAAAATGATTGACTTCAACAATTTACTTAGTTTTTGGTGTTAAAGGGGAACCAATATCTGTTAGCCTGGTGTTACATGATCCACAAACCACGATGCTTTGGCAGAGATGGTTTCAAGTTGTCATCACTTGGCTTCCAGATACTGGGAAAAACTTTATCTAGCCTCATAGTGCCTTTTTTAGGCCATGCCAAGTTATTGAACTATCCAACATAACACAAATCAAGACTACCTAAAGGTACTGCTGTGCAATGCTGGGAGTTTAAAAAAACTGCACTCCTGGAAGCACTCTTCACCCTGGAGAACACAGACATATGTGCAGTCACAGAAACATGGTTCAGAAACATGGAAAGCACCCATACCTCTCAACCTATTAGAGCAAGAAATCTGGACAATGCCTTAAATAAAAGTGGTACAAAGGTCCAAAAATAGGGACAATTTTTAAATATTGCTCTAACAAATTTAGAAAGTTGATGGAATAACAAGTTTTACATTAGCTTGATATTTTCTGAAGGGAATGAAGCCTGAAATTCAAATGTTTGTTATTAGTTTCTAACATCAATCTTTAATGATTTGCTACTAATGTGCCAGTAAACCACAGTTTATGAAAAAAGAGACAAAAAATATGAGGCAATAATCTGCACATTCTGTGAAAATCTGTACAGCTGAGAGGTATAAAAGCACCCCAGCTATCTCTTTCATACATTGCTATCTCTCTAAGCTTACAATAAAACAAAATAAGAAGGTGTCTAGACTGGTCCAACAAAATGACTAGCTTGAGCTACTCCATGGCCAACTAAGCATAGGTGTGACCCCTCTCATATCCTGGCTAGCTACAAATCCCCTAATGTGAGTCCAGAAAACGACAGCTCCTACCTAAACCTACAGCTAACATCATACTTATGGAGGACTTTAACTATTCCTCCATAAACTGGGAGACTTATATGACCCATACGTCACTTGCTCATGGGTTTTTGGACCTTGTCAATGCAAACTACCTGGAGCAACTTGTTAACTCCCTGACTAGAGGTGCAAATTTCCTAGAACTAGTACTCATGAACATGAGTGAATGATGTTCCCTCCCAAGCATTAACTCCTTCCTGTAAGAGCTGACCACAAAATGATCTTCTTTAGTATTAAATCTAACCTGGAATCTCCATCAATCTCCAAACCTGTTAATAACTTTGTTAAGGCCAATTACCTAATGTTAAGTGATAGCTTATTCAAAGGCACCGGAAACTGTTGAAGATTGGGGGTGGGGGGTGGGGGGTGGCACTTAGTCATCTAAAAAGGACAATTTTGTAATGCTGTTTACTACCACAACATAAGTTCAGTTGGAGGACATTTTAAGCTTAGACAATTTTTATTGTGGTGCTTGAATTAACATTTCCTGATTGGTCTTACCGATCCCATGGCTGAAAATTTCATATTAGCCCTAGTGAGAATAAATATGATCACACTATAGATATTTTGAGGGGACCCATGTAAGGGATGCAGCATTTAGAAACCAAATCTATCCAAGCTGTATTTCAATATGGACAGGGATGAGCTTTGCTTTACTTTAATGGATAGTCTGTTCTAGATATATATCCATCTCTCCACAACATTCAGTTTGGATACCTGGACTGAGTATTTCTGATGCTATTTGACTTGTTGATGTTCAGTAAGTCCAATCCATCTGTATTAAGTCGGAGGAAGCCTTGTATGCCAGACACGTCACCTCTAAGCACTCTGTAGGATACTGAGTACAGTGATAAATCTTTGAGGTGGTCCATGCAAGACCTATTGTTTAGGACTTGTATCCTTTTAGTAAGGTATCTCTGTGGGTATTCCAATTGTTGCATGGGTCTGGACAGATACATGCCAAAGGGGGCATTAGAGAAAATGACTGACCTAATGAGGGCTTTGTAAAGGGGCAAAATAACATCTCTAGATCTAGTCAAAATTAAGTTGCCAACTGGCTCATGGACAGAACCCACATGGTAAGAGTTGCGGGAGCTAGGTCTGACTCTAAACCAGTTACAAGTGGCTTTCCCCAGGGCTTAGTCCTAGGACGACTGCAAACTAGAGGCTATAATTGACTCTCCGGCTGACACAGACATCCTCCAAAAGGGTCTCACTGAGATAAATGCCTGGTGTCAAAACCATGGCCTCAAGCTAAATGCCAAAAAGTGCATAGTCATCCCCTTTGGAAAAAACAAAGTACCCACAAACTACTACATAGGTGGTAGCCCCCTAAATACGGAAGATGTAATAAGGGTTCTGGGGACCCAAGTAGATAGTAACCTATCCTTTGATAATCACATTGCCAAAGTGGTTAGAAATCCTTCTATGTGGCCCACCTAATCACAAAAGGGTTTGCATCCAGATCGAAAGAAGTCATTAGGCCCCTCCATGCATCACTCATCAGACCCATCATAGAGTACAATGCCCCATTTGGGATGTACCTTACAAGACTCCTGCAACAACTGGAAAGACCACAGAAGTACCTCACCAAGAGGATCACTGGCCTCAAGCAGATGACCTATGCAGCTTGTCTGAAGAAACTCCAGCTGTACTCAGTTGCATACCGCCTACTCAGAGGTGATATCTGCCTGACATTCAAGGCCATATCCAACTCAGAATTGATGGACATGCTCCACCTAAAGAAAACCATATCCCCTCAAGCCACACTCTCCAGGGATCTAAACCTCACCACAACAATAAAATAGGATGTGCTGGAGGGAGAGATTCCTCTCCCAGATACTTCCAATGCTCTGGGACAAGATTCCACTCTACATTAGGCAGAGCTCCTCGCTAAGCCTCTTCAAGAGAAACCTTGACGAGTGGATGGGTAACAGAAAGTTTACCCCAGGGATCACTTCAATGGCTGTGTTGGACAGAGGCACAGGGAACTAATCTAAGGGGGTGGCGAAAGCCAACACGTTCGGGCTAGGCTTATAAATGCCTTCGGGTAGATAGCCTAGTACCTACCTATGAACGTATAAACTTATAAGCTGTGCAATATAGAAAGACTTTCTTATGACTATGGGCACATGTTGGTCAAAAGTTAGGTCACTGTACACACAAGTTCCCAAATGCCAAATGACTACGTTAGTTCTCAGGGGTCAATGTCAATTTGGCAGTTCCCTGGAGTAGATGACTTCCCAAAGGATACGATAATGTATTTCTTGGAGTTTAGTTTCAATTCATGATTCTGGCAGCAATTATTGTTTGGGACAAACCTTTCTGCATGATGGTTAAGTCATTTGGGGATTCAATAACTGCTCCTAGCTTGCAGTCATCTCAGACTTAGTCGGTCAAAGCCCTTTGGTATTTCCTTTTACTTTTGAGATGTATATGCCAAACAGAAAGTCTCAGCACCGAACCCTGGTGGACACCATTGGTGACTGGTCTTTTCCCCTATTTTGGTCTCCTGCATCCTGTGAGTAAACATACATGTATATATTATTTGATTCACCTTCCTGACTGTATTAACCTGATTGTATTAAATTATATTCCTTATATAATACAGCACCACTTGTTCAAATGTGTTTTAAATTTGTACTTTGGAACAGTCTTCTCGTAAGCAATGAAACAAAATGTATGAACCAATAATGACAAAACAGCCCAATTCAGAACATTTCCATCATAAAAGTCTACTTTCACACCCACACTATAAATAGAATGACAGCAGTGTAAGCCATAGGCATCTCACACTTATTTTCAATTTCATTTTTTTTAGGGGTGAGCAAAAGGTCAAAAACCAGGGACACATTTTAAACATTGCATGTATAACTTTGTAAAGTTGCTAGAATAAATTGTGTTACCACCATGCATTTCACTAGTAAGACTTGAACCCAGGACCCTATGTACTATAGTCAGTGTAGCATGCCACTATACTAAATCAGCAGCTTCCTGAAAAATAGGAAGACTGAAACTTACTGGCTATCATTTAGTGCTTTAATTTCTCACTTCTCACCACAGTTCTTAACTCTTAGCAAAAGAAACCTGGGGGAAATGGGAATACAAATTCAGTTCTCACTATAGCTCTCAACTCATAGCACAAAAAACCTACGAGAATACAAATTCAGGTCTCACTATAGCTCTCAACGGAATACAAATTCAGGTCTCACTATAGCTCTCAACTCTAAGCACAAAGAAACATGGGCAAAGCTCACAAGTGGTGGTGGGTAGGGACTTTAGGGTCTTTTTACCCTATACTGAAGGTACAGGGTTTGAGCCTCAGTGCCTCTAGCCACCAGACACACACACACAAACTTATATATATGTATACAATACTCACTTCTGGTGTAATGCCAGCTCAATGTATATATTATTTTTCATTTGCCACCTTCATATGCTCAGCCTTAATGGAAACCAAATATAACATAGCTTGGTAGATTGTGACAGTAAAAGGAAAATGACTGAGCAAGGTTACATTTTGTGTCTACAGATAAAGGGCAGTATCTCACTTTCCCATTCGCCTCATGAATATGTGTCCCAGGCACGTATGAATCTAACCTTGAGTAGCATCCTACCTTCACCAATGATGATGCCACAGTGCCAACAAAAAATGATTGACTTCAACAATTTACTTAGTTTTTGGTGTTAAAGGGGAACCAATATCTGTTAGCCTGGTGTTACATGATCCACAAACCACGATGCTTTGGCAGAGATGGTTTCAAGTTGTCATCACTTGGCTTCCAGATACTGGGAAAAACTTTATCTAGCCCCATAGTGCCTTTTTAGGCCATGCCAAGTTATTGAACTATCCAACATAACACAAATCAAGACTACCTAAAGGTACTGCTGTGCAATGCTGGGAGTTTAAAAAAACTGCACTCCCTGGAAGCACTCTTCACCCTGGAGAACACAGACATATGTGCAGTCACAGAAACATGGTTCAGAAACATGGAAAGCACCCATACCTCTCAACCTCTTAGAGCAAGAAATTTGGACAATGCCTTAAATAAAAGTGGTACAAAGGTCCAAAAACAGGGACAATTTTTAAATATTGCTCTAACAAATTTAGAAAGTTGATGGAATAACAAGTTTTGCATTAGCTTGATATTTTCTGAAGGGAATGAAGCCTGAAATTCAAATGTTTGTCATTAGTTTCTAACATCAATCTTTAATGATTTGCTACTAATGTGCTAGTAAACCACAGTTTATGAAAAACAGACAAAAGTTATGAGGCAATAATCTGTACATTCTGTGAAAATCTGTACAGTTGAGAGGTATAAAAGCACCCCAGCTATCTCTTTCATACATTGCTATCTCTCTAAGCTTACAATAAAACAAAATAAGAAGGTGTCTAGACTGGTCCAACAAAATGACTAGCTTGAGCTACTCCATGGCCAACTAAGCATAGGTGTGACCCCTCTCATATCCTGGCTAGCTACAAATCCCCTAATGTGAGTCCAGAAAACGACAGCTCCTACCTAAACCTACAGCTAACATCATACTTATGGAGGACTTTAACTATCGCTCCATAAACTGGGAGACTTATATGACCCATACGTCACTTGCTCATGGGTTTTTGGACCCTGTCAATGCAAACAGCCTGGAGCAACATGTTGGCTCCCTGACTAGAGGTGCAAATTTCCTGGAACTAGTACTCATGAACATGAGTGAATAATGTTCCCTCCCGAGCATTAACTCCTTCCTGTAAGAGCTGACCACAAAATGATCTTCTTTAGTATTAAATCTAACCTGGAATCTCCATCAATCTCCAAACCTGTTAATAACTTTGTTAAGGCCAATTACCTAATGTTAAGTGATAGCTTATTCAAAGGCACCGGAAACTGTTGAAGATTGGGGGTGGGGGGTGGCACTTAGTCATCTAAAAAGGACAATTTTGTAATGCTGTTTACTACCACAACATAAGTTCAGTTGGAGGACATTTTATGCTTAGACAATTTTTATTGTGGTGCTTGAATTAACATTTCCTGATTGGTCTTACCGATCCCATGGCTGAAAATTTCATATTAGCCCTAGTGAGAATAAATATGATCACACTATAGATATTTTGAGGGGACCCATGTAAGGGATGCAGCATTTAGAAACCAAATCTATCCAAGCTGCATTTCAATATGGACAGGGATGAGCTTTGCTTTACTTTAATGGATAGTCTGTTCTAGATATATATCCATCTCTCCACAGCATTCAGTTTAGATACCTGGACTGAGTATTTCTGATGCTATTTGACTTGTTGATGTTCAGTAAGTCCAATCCATCTTTATTAAGTCGGAGGATGCCTTGTATGCCAGACACGTCACCTCTAAGCACTCTGTAGGATACTGAGTACAGTGATAAATCTTTGAGGTGGTCCATGCAAGACCTATTGTTTAGGACTTGTATCCTTTTAGTAAGGTATCTCTGTGGGTATTCCAGTTGTTGCATGGATCTGGACAGATACATGCCAAAGGGGGCATTAGACAAAATGACTGACCTAATGAGGGCTTTGTAAAGGGGGAAAATAACATCTCTAGATCTAGTCAAAATTAAGTTGCCAACTGGCTCATTGATAGAACCCACATGGTAAGAGTTGCGGGAGCTAGGTCTGACTCTAAACCAGTTACAAGTGGCTTTCCCCAGGGCTCAGTCCTAGGACCCTTCCTGTTTGGCATATACTTTTCACAGGTACAGACAAGCACTGGAGGACTATGGCTGACCAAGTTCGCAAACAACTGCAAACTAGAGGCTATAATTGACTCTCCAGCTGACACAGACATCCTCCAAAAGGGTCTCACTGAGATAAATGCCTGGTGTCAAAACCATGGCCTCAAGCTAAATGCCAAAAAGTGCATAGTCATCCCCTTTGGAAAAAACAAAGTACCCACAAACTACTACACAGGTGGTAGCCCCCTAAATACGGAAGACGTAATAAGGGATCTGGGGACCCAAGTAGATAGTAACCTCTCCTTTGATAATCACATTGTCAAAGTGGTTAGAAATCCTTCTATGTGGCCCACCTAATCACAAAAGGGTTTGCATCCAGATCGAAAGAGGTCATTAGGCCCCTCCATGCATCACTCATCAGACCCATCATAGAGTACAATGCCCCATTTGGGATGTACCTTACAAGACTCCTGCAACAACTGGAAAGACCACATAAGTACCTCACCAAGAGGATCACTGGCCTCAAGCAGATGCCCTATGCAGCTTGACTGAAGAAACTCCAGCTGTACTCAGTTGCATACCGCCTACTCAGAGGTGATATCTGCCTGACATACAAGGCCATATCCAACCCAGAATTGATGGACATGCTCCACCTAAAGAAAACCATATCCCCTCAAACCACACTCTCCAGGGATCTAAACCTCACCACAACAATAAAATAGGATGTGCTGGAGGGAGAGATTCCTGTCCCAGAGACTTCCCATGCTCTGGGACAAGATTCCACTCTACATTAGGCAGAGCTCCTCGCTAAGCCTTTTCAAAAGAAACCTTGACGAGTAGATGGGTAACAAAAAGTTTACCCCAGGGATCACTTCAATGGCTCTGTTGGACAGAGGCACAGGGAACTAATCTAAGGGGGTGGCAAAAGCCAACACATTCCGGCTAGGTTTATAAATGCCTTCGGGTAGATAGCCTAGTACCAACCTATGAACCTATAAACTTATAAGCTGTGCAATATAGAAAGACTTTCTTATGACTATGGGCACATGTTGGTCAAAAGTAAGGTCACTGTACACACAAGTTCCCAAATGCCAAATGACTACGTTAGTTCTCAGGGGTCAATGTCAATTTGGCAGTTCCCTGGAGTAGATGACTTCCCAAAGGATACGATAATGTATTTTTTGGAGCTTAGTTTCAATTCATGATTCTGGCAGCAATTATTGTTTGGGACAAACCTTCCTGCATGATGGTTAAGTCATGTGGGGATTCAATAACTGCTCCTAGCTTGCAGTCATCTCAAACTTAGTCGGTCAAAGCCCTTTGGTATTTCCTTTTACTTTTGAGATGTATATGCCAAACAGAAAGTCTCAGCACCGAACCCCGGTGGACACCATTGGTGACTGGTCTTTTCCCCTATTTTGGTCTCCTGCATCCTGTGAGTAAACATGCATGTATACATTATTTGATTCACCTTCCTGACTGTATTAACCTGATTGTATTAAATTATATTCCTTATATAATACAGCACCACTTGTTCAAATGTGTTTTAAATTTGTACTTTGGAACAGTCTTCTCATAAGCAATGAAACAAAATGTATGAACCAATAATGACAAAACTGCCCAATTCAGAACATTTCCATCATAAAAGTCTACTTTCACACCCACACTATAAATAGAATGACAGCAGTGTAAGCCATAGGCATCTCACACATATTTTCAATTTCATTTTTTTTAGGGGTGAGCAAAAGGTCAAAAACCAGGGACACATTTTAAACATTGCATGTATAACTTTGTAAAGTTGCTAGAATAAATTGTGTTACCACCATGCATTTCACTAGTAAGACTTGAACCCAGGACCCTATGTACTATAGTCAGTGTAGCATGCCACTATACTAAATCAGCAGCTTCCTGAAAAATAGGAAGACTGAAACTTACTGGCTATCATTTAGTGCTTTAATTTCTCACTTCTCACCACAGTTCTTAACTCTTAGCAAAAGAAACCTGGGGGAAATGGGAATACAAATTCAGTTCTCACTATAGCTCTCAACTCATAGCACAAAAAACCTAGGGGAATACAAATTCAGGTCTCACTATAGCTCTCAACTCTTAGCACATAGAATCCTGGGGGAATACAAATTCAGTTCTCACTATAGCTCTCAACTCTTAGCACAAAGAAACATGGGCAAAGCTCACAAGTGGTGGTAGGTAGGGACTTTAGGGTCTTTTTACCCTATACTGAAGGTGCAGGGTTTGAGTCTCAGTGCCTCTAGCCACCAGACACACACACACACACACTTATATATATGTATACAATGCTCACTTCTGGTGTAATGCCAACTCAATGTATATATTATTTTTCATTTGCCACCTTCATATGCTCAGCCTTAATGGAAACCAAATATAACATAGCTTGGTAGATTGTGACAGTAAAAGGAAAATGACTGAGCAAGGTTACATTTTGTGTCTACAGATAAAGGGCAGTATCTCACTTACCCATTCGCCTCATGAATATGTGCCCCAGGCGCGTATGAATCTAACCTTGAGTAGCATCCTACCTTCACCAATGATGATGCAACAGTGCCAACAAAAAATGATTGACTTCAACATTTTACTTAGTTTTTGGTGTCAAAGGAGAACCAATATCTGTCAGCCTGGTGTTACATGATCCACAAACCACGATGCTTTGGCAGAGATGGTTTCAGGTTGTCATCACTTGGTTTCCAGATACTGGGAAAAACTTTATCTAGCCCCATAGTGCCTTTTTTAGGCCATGCCAAGTTGTTGAACTATCCAACATAACACAAATCAAGACTACCTAAAGGTACTGCTGTGCAATGCTGGGAGTTTAAAAAAACTGCACTCCCTGGAAGCACTCTTCACCCTGGAGAACACAGACATATGTGCAGTCACAGAAACATGGTTCAGAAACATGGAAAGCACCCATACCTCTCAACCTATTAGAGCAAGAAATCTGGACAATGCCTTAAATAAAAGTGGTACAAAGGACCAAAAATAGGGACAACTTTTAAATATTGCTCTAACAAATTTAGAAAGTTGATGGAATAACAAGTTTTGCATTAGCTTGATATTTTCTGAATGGAATGAAGTCTGAAATTTAAATGTTTGTCATTAGTTTCTAACATCAATCTTTAATGATTTGCTACTAATATGCCAGTAAACCACAGTTTATGAAAAAAAACAGACAGAAAATATGAGGCAATAATCTGGACATTCTGTGAAAATCTGTACAGTTGAGAGGTATAAAAGCACCCCAGCTATCTCTTTCATACATTTCTATCTCTCTAAGCTTACAATAAAACAAAATAAGAAGGTGTCTAGACTGGTCCAACAAAATGACTAGCTTGAGCTGCTCCATGGCCAACTAAGCATAGGTGTCCCCCTCTCATATCCTGGCTAGCTACAAATCCCCTAATGTGAGTCCAGAAAACCACAGCTCCTACCTAAACCTACAGCTAACATCATACTTATGGAGGACTTTAACTATCCCTCCATAAACTGGGAGACTTATATGACTCATACGTCACTTGCTCATGGGTTTTTGGACCTTGCCAATGCAAACAGCCTGGAGCAACTTGTTAGCTCCCTGACTAGAGGTGCAAATTTCCTAGAACTAGTACTCATG
Organism: Protopterus annectens; assembly: GCF_019279795.1. NCBI lineage: Eukaryota > Metazoa > Chordata > Ceratodontiformes > Protopteridae > Protopterus > Protopterus annectens. The sequence goes on from NC_056729.1 coordinate 1,082,466,707, forward strand.
AACATGAGTGAATGATGTTCCCTCCCAAGCATTAACTCCTTCCTGTAAGAGCTGACCACAAAATTATCTTCGTTAGTATTAAATCTAACCTAGAATCTCCATCAATCTCCAAACCTGTTAATAACTTTGTTAAGGCCAATTACCTAATGTTAAGTGACAGCTTATTCAAAGGCACCGGAAACTGTTGACGACTGGGGGGGGGGGGGGTGACACTTAGTCATCTAAAAAGGACAATTTTGTAATGTTGTTTACTACCACAACATAAGTTCAGTTGGAGGACATTTTAAGCTTACACAATTTTTATTTTGGTGCTTGAATTAACATTTCCTGATTGGTCTTACCGATCCCATGGCTGAAAATTTCATATTAGCCCTAGTGAGAATAAATATGATCACACTATAGATATTTTGAGGGGACCCATGTAAGGGATGCAGCATTTAGAAACCAAATCTATCCAAGCTGCATTTCAATATGGACAGGGATGAGCTTTGCTTTACTTTAATGGATAGTCTGTTCTAGATATATATCCATCTCTCCACAACATTCAGTTTAGATACCTGGACTGAGTATTTCTGATGCTATTTGACTTGTTGATGTTCAGTAAGTCCAATCCATCTGTATTAAGTAGGAGGATGCCTTGTATGCCAGACACGTCACCTCTAAGCACTCTGTAGGATACTGAGTACAGTGATAAATCTTTGAGGTGGTCCATGCAAGACCTATTGTTTAGGACTTGTATCCTTTTAGTAAGGTATCTCTGTGGGTATTCCAATTGTTGCATGGGTCTGGACAGATACATGCCAAAGGGGGCATTAGAGAAAATGACTGACCTAATGAGGGCTTTGTAAAGGGGCAAAATAACATCTCTAGATCTAGTCAAAATTAAGTTGCCAACTGGCTCATGGACAGAACCCACATGGTAAGAGTTGCAGGAGCTAGGTCTGACTCTAAACCAGTTACAAGTGGCTTTCCCCAGGGCTCAGTCCTAGGACCCTTCCTGTTTGTCATATACTTCTCAGATGTACAGACAAGCACAGGAGGACTATGGCTGACCATGTTCGCAGACGACTGCAAACTAGGGGCTATAATTGACTCTCCGGCTGACACAGACATCCTCCAAATGGGTCTCACTGAGATTAATGCCTGGTGTCAAAACCATGGCCTCAAGCTAAATGCCCAAAAGTGCATAGTCATCCCCTTTGTAAAAAAAAAAGTACCCACAAACTACTACATAGGTGGTAGCCCCCTAAATACGGAAGACGTAATAAGGGATCTGAGGACCCAAGTAGATAGTAACCTCTCCTTTGATAATCACATTGCCAAAGTGGTTAGAAATCCTTCTATGTGGTCCACCTAATCACAAAAGGGTTTGCATCCAGATCGAAAGAGGTCATTAGGCCCCTCCATGCATCACTCATCAGACCCATCATAGAGTACAATGCCCCATTTGGGATGTACCTTACAAGACTCCTGCAACAACTGGAAAGACCACAGAAGTACCTCACCAAGAGGATCACTGGCCTCAAGCAGATGCCCTATGCAGCTTGTCTGAAGAAACTCCAGCTGTACTCAGTTGCATACCGCCTACTCAGAGGTAATATCTGCCTGACATACAAGGCCATGTCCAACCCAGAATTGATGGACATGTTCCACCTAAAGAAAACCATATCCCCTCAAGCCACACTCTCCAGGGATCTAAACCTCACCACAACAATAATTAGGATGTGCAGGAGGGATAGATTCCTGTCCCAGAGACTTCCCATGTTCTGGGACAAGATTCCAATCTACATTAGGCAGAGCTCCTCGCTAAGCCTCTTCAAGAGAAACCTTGACGAGTGGATGGGTAACAAAAAGTTTACCCCAGGGATCACTTCAATGGCTCTGTTGGACAGAGGCACAGGGAACTAATCTAAGGTGGTGGCGAAAGCCAACACATTCTGGCTAGGCTTATAAATGCCTTCGGGTAGATAGCCTACTACCTACCTATGAACCTATAAACTTATAAGCTGTGCAATATAGAAAGACTTTCTTATGACTATGGGCACATGTTGGTCAAAAGTTAGGTCACTGTACACACAAGTTCCCAAATGCCAAATGACTACATTAGTTCTCAGGGGTCAATGTCAATTTGGCAGTTCCCTGGAGTAGATGACTTCCCAAAGGATACGATAATGTATTTCTTGGAGTTTAGTTTCAATTCATGATTCTTGCAGCAATTATTGTTTGGGACAAACCTTCCTGCATGATGGTTAAGTCATTTGGGGATTCAATAACTGCTCCTAGCTTGCAGTCATCTCAAACTTAGTCGGTCAAAGCCCTTTGGTATTTCCTTTTACTTTTGATATGTATATGCCAAGCAGAAAGTCTCAGCACCGAACCCTGGGGGACACCATTGGTGACTGGTCTTTTCCCCTATTGTAGTCTCCTGCATCCTGTGAGTAAACATACATGTATACATTATTTGATTCACCTTCCTGACTGTATTAACCTGATTGTATTAAATTATATTCCTTATATAATACAGCACCACTTGTTCGAATGTGTTTTAAATTTGTACTTTGGAACAGTCTTCTCGTAAGCAATGAAACAAAATGTATGAACCAATAATGACAAAACTGCCCAATTCAGAACATTTCCATCATAAAAGTCTACTTTCACACCCACACTATAAATAGAATGACAGCAGTGTAAGCCATAGGCATCTCACACTTATTTTCAATTTCATTTTTTTTAGGGGTGAGCAAAAGGTCAAAAACCAGGGACACATTTTAAACATTGCATGTATAACTTTGTAAAGTTGCTAGAATAAATTGTGTTACCACCATGCATTTCACTAGTAAGACTTGAACCCAGGACCCTATGTACTATAGTCAGAGTAGCATGCCACTTTACTAAATCAGCAGCTTCCTGAAAATAGGAAGACTGAAACTTACTGGCTATCATTTAGTGCTTTAATTTCTCACTTCTCACCACAGCTCTTAACTCTTAGCAAAAGAAACCTGGGGGAAATGGGAATACAAATTCAGTTCTCACTATAGCTCTCAACTCATAGCACAAAAAACCTAGGGGAATACAAATTCAGGTCTCACTATAGCTCTCAACTCTTAGCACATAAAATCCTGGGGGAATACAAATTCAGTTCTCACTATAGCTCTCAACACTTAACACAAAGAAACGTGGGGAAAGCTCACAAGTGGTGGTGGGTAGGGACTTTAGGGTCTTTTTACCCTATACTGAAGGTACAGGGTTTGAGCCTCAGTGCCTCTAGCCACCAGACACACACACACACACACACTTATATATATGTATACAATGCTCACTTCTGGTGTAATGCCAGCTCAATGTATATATTTTTCATTTACCACCTTCATATGCTCAGCCTTAATGGAAACCAAATATAACATAGCTTGGTAGATTGTGACAGTAAAAGGGAAATGACTGAGCAAGGTTACATTTTGTGTCTACAGCTAAAGGGAAGTATCTCACTTACCCATTCGCAGTAACACATTGGCAGAATATAATGGTATTGTATCTTGAATTACAGAATGCCTTTTCACAACTCCTGGGATATGTTTTTCTTTTTTTTTCCTTTGTAAGCATTTCCAATGCTTTAAAAAATCACTTTTATGAACAAATAAATACTGATGTTACAACAGCACAACTTATTTGCAGTTTTATATGTTCTACACTGCCTTAGTAAGAAAGAAGGAAAATATACTTTTTTTGTAAAGCACATTAGATATGCAATGAAATTACTACAATAAAGTAACAATTCTGAAAACCAAAGCACATGCTGCTTCTTCACTCTATTCATAAAATACCACAAATCAACTGTTTTAGCTCTTCTGCACACAGAGTGTGCTCTTCAGAATATGTCTCTTTTAAAAGTGTAAACCTCCTCTGAAGATGTCACACACTTTGTCAAATAATAAAAATATGTGACATTTCTTTTTTTAAAAGGTGTAACAATTGTTTTATACAGACTTTCACAATAGGCATAGTACCCACAATGTCCCTGACAAGCAAGATCTATGAGTATTTAATTTTGATCAAGTAGCAGTGGTGTCCATTCACTTTCATAAACAGTTTAGACCGTCTCAACTTCTCAAATAACCACTTACTTAGAGGTGACACGTTTGATTTTCATCTGTGAACAAATGAAACAATTCTGGTCATGGTAATGCCTTTCTCCCTGTTTTATATACACAGAGACAGAAGGGTGCATGCGTTCAAACACACACACATTGATCCTAAAGGAATGTATGCATCCTTGCATTGTAGTCTGCAAATAAAAGTTTAGCTATTTTAGAATACTTTTTGATACAAGCTATTAATAGTCATGAAACAACACATTATCCACTTCTAGTATTGTTTTGTGAAAACATTCTTTCTGAATGAAAATGTTTTTACCTCTTTTTAAATATTCCCCATTTCAAAATGTTGGAAACACTCATTGTGTCAAATGTTGACAATTTTTTTTTACAGTGTCTTATCCACCTCTTCACTATGTCCACAGTTTCTTTTCTTAATAAGTACTAAATTGGTATTAAAGTCACTACATCAAATGATCAAAAAAGGGGTATCAAACTAGGACTTCACATTTTCCCATAACTCTTTCTTTAAAGCTTGATTGACGTATATACATTTATCAAACTTCACACCCTTCCATTATTTAAAAAAATCTACATCTACACTCCAAAGAATTATTTTAGATACACTTGCCCTAATAAATAATTGTTACTCCAGAACAAGTGTCTCAGCCAAGTGACAAAAAATTAGAACACACAAATATGTATTTATATTTTCCGGTTTCAACACAGATACCAGATACTTTTGTGACACAAATACAAATACACACGCGCACACACACACACACACACACACACACACACACACACACACACACACACACACACACACACACACACACACACAAACACACACACACCATTAGTTTCCTTACCTTACTAAATCAGCAGGCAGCTGATAATCCCTGCAAACTCGCCCTGTACTTCCCTTCAGCGCAGGCAGCCGATAATCCCTGCAGCAGCCAGTAAATCTCCCACTCGCATTGCCAGAAATGCATAATGCATGAGCTCCTTCAGCTCAATTCTGACAGGGCTGGAATCCCTGAGGGAACTGATATCCTCGCATACATACTCCAGCCGTGAAAACTTAAAAATCAGACGGGATGGGTCCTTACATTTGCCAGATCTGCTGCAAAAGTGTGCGGGGAGGAGTCCCCGCCTCGCGCTATGGTTCTGTCACTCATGAGCTTATTAAACTTCCAAACACCCCCAAACCAAGATGACACTGAGTCCTACAACCTGTACAACCACATTTGTAGATGCATAGAGGAGGCAGTACCTGTCTGATTCAAACCTATGACTACTGGCAAAAATAAACCACCCTGGTGGACCAGTATCATAAATAGGCTATTCAACAAAAGGTAAACAAATCCCCCCAAAGTGAAGAAGGAACAGATAAAACATTACAAAAAGACACTCACTAGTTTAAACAAAATAATTAGAGATCTGGCCAAATCTGCCAAAGCAAACTACAAAGTAAAGATAGTCTCCCAGATGACTGATAATCATAAGGCTTTTTTTAATTAAGTTTGTAACCTCAGAGGAAATGCTAAGCAATGAGCCAAGTTAATTATGAATGGCCACACTTGCATCAAGCCTGAAACTATAGCAAACCTGCTGGCTGACAAGTTAGGTTCAAACTTCTCCCCCCATCATCTTCTACCACACCCAAAGAAATACTCACAACCATCCCCCTACCAGTCATTACAAGGGAACAGGTCCTTACTGCGCTTGCTAAAACCAAAAGCACAGCCTCCATACGTCCTAATGATATTCCAGGGTGTTTCAGAAATAACTTAAAACAGAATCTATTGATGTCTTTAAATACCCTCTTTAAACACAGCCTCCAGACAGGCTTTGTCTCAAAGAATGGAGGATTGCAACAGTCATTCCTCTGCACAAGTTGGGACCATTAATTGACCCAAGGAACTACAGACCCATAAGCTTGACCGTTCTTATCAAACATATTAGTCATAGGAGACTCCATTGTGAGACACACAGATGTACCTGTCACCAGGCTAGATAAGGAAAAAAGTCATGGTTAGCTGTATGTCAGGGGCCAGAATCCACCATATCACACACACATTCAAGTCTCTCAACAATAGGTATTGTTATGACTCAGCCATAGTCCATGTAGGTGTGAATGACTTGAGACATACCTCCCTGGAGCTATATGAAGAGAGACATGATTGAAATCCCTGAATATGTGTCCCAGGCGGGTCTATATCACATAGTCGAAGCCTTATAACTTTGAACACGTAATGTTTGAACCATTATGTTCGAAGTTACAAAACTATGGATAAATAAAAAAAAACAACGGAAAACAAAATAAACTGCTTTAAGCAGGGGGACAAGCCCACCTGCACCCCCACACCCCCCGCTACTTAAATATACCAATTCCGAGATCGCACCCCATTGAATAAAATGGAAATCTCCGCTTATGGAGATTTCCATTGAAACTTTCTAACTTTTACAAATTCTAACTTATGGTCTTGACCATATGAGGTTCAAACTTGTAAAAGTTTGACTATATGATAGGAACCCGTCCCAGGCAGGTATGTCCCTAGACTTAAGCAGCATTCTACCATCACCCAGAATGTTGCCTCAATACAAACAAAAAATGATTGCCTTTAACAATTGGCTTAGTTTCCGGTGTCATTCCAGGGGGATCCAGTACCTGACAGTCTGGGAAGATATGATTGACAAACCATGATGCTTTGCCAGAGATGGCCTACATCTGTCTCACTTGAGCTTCAGACTTTTGGCAAAGGCATTTGCCTCCTCCATAGTGCCTTTTTTAGAAAAAAGTGATGAGGTTAAAACTGCCAACATAAAAATTTCAACAAAACACCAATTAAACATCATGCTGCTAAACCCTGGAAATACCAAGTCCAAGATATTATCACCTCTTGTGGGGGTATCAACTAGCTGTTCCAAAACCATTTGCGCAATCACAGAAACCTGGCTCAAAGCTGCGGAGAGCATCACAGCCATACATGGTTACTCATCCTATCATACATTCAGACCCCAAACTGTGGGTAGTAAAGCCAAAGGAGGTGGAGTTTCAATATATATTAAAGACATACACACCTCCAGGCTGGTCAAACTGTGTGGCGCACAGGAGACACTCCAGTTGCATTTAACCATTGACAAGACCTCTATACAAATCATTGCTAGCTACCGGCCCCCAAATCTGACTCAAGATGCCCAAACTGCCTATCTAGACTTCTTTGAATCTATCAAGATTCAACCCTTTACCCTGATCCTGGGTGACTTTAACTACCCAAACATAGACTGGAAGAACTACTCATGCTGGAACACAAATGCCCAGAGATTCCTCGATTTTTTCAAAGCAATTGGTTTGAAACAACTAGTCGATATCCCCACAAGAGGTGATAATATCCTGGACTTGGTATTAACCAACATCCACCCTTGTAAGATCAGACATAAAGCAGTCACATTTGAAGTCTCCATCTCCCCTGTCCCCCTTGAACTAGTGTCAAACAAAAACCTTTTCCAAAGCTGATTACAGCCTCCTGAGGGATAGTATAAACAGCTTCACAACCCTCTCACCTTTCTAGGAACTGGCACCACTATCCAATACAATACCAAATTACTAAATGACCATTTATATAGATGCATGGAATCAGGAATAGCTTACAGGACTATATCATCCTCCGCAAGGAAGAGTAAACCTGTCTGGTGGACATCTGCAATAAATAAACTCTATAACAAAAGAAAAAAATTGCTATCCAAGGCCAAGAAGGAGCAGGTGCCAATTGAAAGCAATCTCTCCTTAGCCTAAACAAGCAAATACGAGCACTAGTGAAGTCCTACAAAGCAAATGTTGAGTCCAAATTGGCCACATCTACAAGAGACAATCATAAGGCCTTTTTCATATATATCAGCAGTCTCAAAGAAAGCACCCAGATCTGTTCAGAACTGGTGGTCAAGGGCACCACATACACAAATGCTGTAGATATAGCCAACCTACTGGCTGACAGATTCAGTGAAAACTTCATCCCCCTTTCCCCCCATTAGTAAATCAGGACATCCCCAGTACCTGCCCCCCTGCCCTTATCTCTAGGGAACAGGTCATCACTGCCCTCTCAAATGCAAAACATACAGCCTCCATGGGACCCGATAACATCCCAGGCTGCATCCTACATGAACTCTGGCAGAAACTTGCATTACCATTAGGGGCCCTATTCAACAAAAGCCTGAGTTCCGGCTTTGTCCCAGCTGAGTGGAGTACAGCCACTGTCATTCCTTTACACAATGGTGGAGCATCCACCAATCCAGGAAATTATAGGCCCATCAGCCTAACTAGCCTGATCTGCAAGGTTATGGAATGGATTATCATGGCCTTCATTAATGAGGACACTGGCAACCTCCAAGCACTTGACCTCACACAGTATGGCTTTGTCAAAGGGAAGTCATGTCTGTTAAAGTTGGTCGAATTTTTTTAGACAGTCACCCAAACCATGGATGAGGGGAAGACAATGCACACTGCCTACCTTGACCTGGCCAAAGCCTTCGACACTATTCCCCACTCAGGCATAATAGATAAACTCTCTCAACTAGGCATCAATCCATATGTTACCAGATGGGTAGCTAACTGGCTCACTGATAGAACTTACCTAGTCAAAATAGGGGAAGCCACCTCAAGCAGTAGACCCGTATCAAGTGGCGTACCCTAGGATTCGGTATTGGGGCCCCTGTTATTTGGGATATACTTTTCTGGGGTGCAGGCCAAAACCAGTGGGCTATGGCTGACAAAGGTTGCAGATGGCTGCAAGCTGAGAGCTGTCATCAATTCCCCTAGTGACATGGACATCTTCCAAGAGGGTCTAACCCAAACAAATGACTGGTGCCAGAAACATGGCCTCAAGCTGAATACAAAAAAAACATCATACTCCACTTTGGGGAGAGTGATGTCCCCACAAATTATCACATTAATAACATCCTAAGCATGCAGTCAGTCATGGGGGATTTGAGTACCCAGATTGATAGCAACCTGATTTTTAACCACCATGTTGTTTCCATTGTACAAAAAGCTTTCAACATGCACCACCTCATAAGTAAGGGTATCTCATCCAGGGACAAAGAGGTCATAAGATCCCTGTATTATACCCTTATAAGGCCTATTACTGAGTACAACACCCCATTCGGCATGTGCCTCTCAAAGCACATGCAGCAGGAGAATCCAGGGCCTCATAAATGTACCATACACAGATAGGCTAAAATGCCTATCCCTCTATTCTGTTTCATACAAACTCCTCAGAGGTGATCTCTGTCTAGCATACAAGGCAATCATGGACCCTGCCTTGATGGAAATGCAGCATACCCACAAGTCAAGCTCCACTCAAGTAACCCACACATGTGACCTCAACCTGGTCTGTGACAGCAATAGAACTTGTTGCGGGACAGATTTATATCCCAGAGACTCCCTCATCTATGGAATAGACTCCCTCTCCATGTCAAGCAGAGCACTTCATTATCCCTTTTTAAGTACAACCTGGATAACTAGATGGGAAATAGAAAATACATCCCCAGGATTCCACCCGTATCCCTGCTGGACATGGGCATCAGGTGCTGATTTCTCTATGCATGGGCTAAACTCTTGGCTAGGCTTATAAGGGCCTCAGGGCCAATAGCCTAGTAACTTCCTATGATCCTGTGCAAGACCACGGAGAGTGTTATCTTGGACTTGACTAATAACAGCATAGGACCAGACCCAATCTGGCTTTGTCAAAGGGAGGTCTTACCTGCTCAATCTGGTGGACCTCTTTGAGAAAGTCAGCAGGGCCAAGGATGACGGTAAAATGGTAAACACCACTTATCTAGAACTGGCTAAAGCTTTTGACACAATCTCCCACTCAAAGATCATAGATAAACTTACTGAGGTAAGCATAACCCCCGACATCATCAGATGGATAACAAACTGGCTCACTGACAGTACACGTTGTCTGGATAGGTGACTCCATTGCCAATAAGAAACATGTTACTCATGGTATCCCGCAGGGCTCAGTGTTGGGACCTGTCCTGTTTGGTATATACCTCTCTGAAGTGAAGGTCAATGTTGGGGCCCTCTGGCTCACCAAATTCACGGATGACTGTAGCTAGGAGCAATCATTGAATCCATTAATAGTGTTGACATCCTATAAATTGGCCTAAAATGATAAATGACCAGTGCCAAAACCATGGTTTGAGATTAAATGCTAAAAAATATGTAATCATACCCTTCAGTAAATCAGATATTCTACAAATTATAATATTGATAGCACACTCCTAAAAGTAGACCCAGTGGTGAAGAGCCTAATAACACAGATAGACAGTAACCTAAACTTTGACCACCAGGTAGCTACAGTAGTGAGGAAATCCTTCTGTGTGGCTCAACTTATAAGTAAAGACATGATATCAAGATTAAAGGAATTCATATTGCTACTGCACTCAGCCCTCATTAGGCCCATAACTAAGAACATGGCTCTCTTCTGCATGTACCTAACCAGGCACTTACACCAACTGGAGCAGCCCCAGAGATTTCTCACTAAAAAATATACAAAGCATAAGACCTATGTCTTACGTAGACTAACTAAAAGCCCTATACCTTTACTCCATCTCATATCATATATTGAGAGGTGACTTATGCCTGACCTGTAAGTTATTCTGTGATCTAGTCCTGATAAAAATGTTACATATTCACAAGAAAAATTATATGAGGGTTAGACGTTCCATGAACCTGAACCTTATTTGTGACTATCAAAACTTGCTGGAGAGACAGACTTGTGTCCCAAACGCTACCTTGTCTATGGAATAAACTTCATGTCTTCCTAAAACAAAGCCCACACCTCACCCTCTTCAAAAAGAATTTTGATAAATGGATAAGGAACTGTAAATTCACTCCTCAGGTACTGTCCATGTCCATTATGGACAGATGCAGTCTGTAAAATGACTCAGAGCTCCAACACCCAAAGACCCACTACCGTGATACTACCCCATCCCATACCTGGGGAATTAAGATGTAATATTGTCATACACTAGGCTTTTAAAGGCTCTTTTGTCATTAGCCTAGTAATCAACTATGAACCTATATCCTTTTGAATTTGGGATGCTATCAGGGTGATTTGTTTCTGAGGCTAGTCCTAGGCTTACTTTTGATAGGTACAGCAGCCTCTATGTATCCATTGAAATGGATATGCAGTGTTTCTGAGAGTAATTCAGCACAGGCTGTTGCATTCCTAGGGTGGCAGGGGTATTGAACTTTGAAACCATCACGTAATAAAAGATAATTTGCATTGGAATAGTTCCTAACTGTTTTAATGGGATTATAGAGTTGATTTTGAAGGAGACAGCTTTATGACTGGATCTTACTGGGGAGGATGAAAATGGGGGGAGGGATTGCAGCATTCTCTTATATTTGTGAGCAGATAGTCCAGTATGTTGGAGCCTCTAGCGGGTGTATTTACAAAGTCCAGGAATCTCTGTGCCTGTAGATTTGAAACCATGTAGCATTACCAGTCTATAGAGGGGTAATTAAAGTCTACTATGAGTAGGGTGTTAGTGTGGATGATAAGTCTCACCAGGAGGTCCAAACATGCATTGTGAGCTTCTTAGAACAAGTAGGGTGACTATAGTTTCCTAGGATATTGTATGGTATTTTGTCTTTGGTGATCTGTACATGGAGAAACTCCAGCACGTCATCCTGTTTGACCACCCTAAAAACACTTTTATACTTATATTTACATTCAATCCACCACCCAGTCCATATTTTATGGAAGTCCTTCAAGGTTATATGATCCTTCCATAACTGCAATGCTTCCCATTGTTCAGTTTCATGAAGCCAGTGTGAAACTATTGATAATACTGTGAAATTTAGAGATGAGAAAAACTTAGGGAATAGAGGGTGGAGGTTGGAAGCCATCTTGAAATGTGAAAACAACATGGTGAAATACTTGCCAAGTGTTATTTTTGTGGCTGGTCATAGAAGAATATTAAGATATGGTGTCCAGCCTAAATCATGTTTCATTTGTGGGGATTTTTCTCATTTAATTAACAACTGTGAAAAGGTACAATGTAACCACTGCGGCAAGAGAGGACCTACAGCAAGAAGGTGTGTGGCTGAGTGTAGGTTGTTTAAAAGAGGGGCTTTTTTGATGGTCTGTCAAGAAAAAAAAAACAACAGCAAACAGTGAAAAAGAAGGGGAAAGGAAAAAAAATATACACAAAGACAGACAACAAGAACCTGTAGAGAAAAAACTTTAGAAGAAAAAAATATGAAAATGACGAAAAAGAGAATGCATGCAGGAAGAGAGGTCAGAAGAAGGCATTAATGCTAACAGTTTTTTGGAGTTCTAGCCAGTGGAAAATCTGATTCTGAGGCTCAAGGATTATTTGTCCATAAACCCAGGTAAAATATTCAACTGGGGAAAGAGAAAAAAAAAAAGAAAATGAAAATTTAAAAGAAACATTTCCCTAAACTTAAAAAGAAGGAAAAGCAAAAAATTTAGAGTATTTTCAATGTGAACAACATTATTATCATCATAAGAAGGATAAAGATACCAAAAATGATGTACTAAATGTAACATGGATGTTAATCTGTTAGAGTATGTAAGGTACATGACAAGTGAAGAAAGGCCTCAAAAAGAAAAATTGTGTGGTGGAAATAGCGTCTATATTAGAACATTGAATATTTAACAGTTCAAATCAAAAAAGGTCGACCTTTAGTAATCAAACAGTAAAAAAAAAACTAAAAACAAAAAAAAAAACTAAATGGTGTAGGCAGGGGAGCAAGCCCCCTGCCCCCCCCACACCCCATAAATATGCCAACTCCAAGACTCCAATACATTGAAGTAAACGGAAATCTCCCCTTATGGAGATTTCCATTTACTTGTTTGTTGTTTTGCAGTTTTGCTATCCTCGTATCGACAATGTCAGAATATAGACCCGTAAAAATATGAACTTAGGAAGTAATTGTTGTTTTGGAGTAGCTGTGTTGTGTGAAAAAGCAGTGAAAATAAATATTAGATGTCATGTTAGTAAGGGTGCTAAGGTTAACTGTTCTGGATGTGAAGTGGAGACAGCATACTTATAGAATTAAAGTATTATATGCATATATAACTACCAAGGAAAGGGGGAGTCTGTTTAATCAATTATTAATCTATGTGGTGGTTAACATGAAAATTATAGTTGCAAAAGTCTTTAATTTGATTTAAGAGAAAATGTGAAAATAAAGGAAAAGATGAAAAAATGCAGGAAGTGATAAAATGTGTTAAATTAGTGGTATGGAACAAAAGTCAATGGACTTATAAAAGGGGCACGTGGATCTGAAATTGATTTTGTGTATTATTGGAAGGCATGGGTAAGCAAATGGTGACAGAGTTGCAATTGTTTTTTCAGACCATTTAGCAATATGTTTGGAGGTGATGGAGGAAAGAGAATAAAAATAATAAATGAGAAATTATAGGGTAAAATTAGAGAATGGGAAGCATTGCAGTTATGGAGGGATCATATAACCATGAAGGACTTCTATAAAATCTGGTCTGAATGTTGGATTAAATTTAGGGTTCCTATTAGATGAGCAAACGATCAAAATGCTGAGTACAACATGCTCAACACACTCTGATTGATCGTTCATCTAATCGAACACTGAAAAAGACGAAAACTGGAGTCCTGAAAAGTTTTATTTGGCCATGGTGGTGAGTGTAGCTTGTGACATAAGGACGCTACACTGTCTGGAATGGCTAGGTAAGTGAATTCCGTACTTGTGTGTATGTTGTGATTACTAGGTAATTGCCCTTTCCCCGATGTAGATCAATATCAGAGTTGGTATATATAGTTAGGGGGGTGGGGGGCACAGCCCCCCACATCAGGGAATGTCGGGGGCGAAGCCCCCCACTTTCTTTTAAAAGTAGAAGAGTGTGTTTAGGTTTGCAAGTTGTTGAATGATGTGAAAATATATGGGTTTATATGTATTAGTTGTATGTGTGTGTGTTGCATGTTAGTGTAGGGAAGGTGTGGGACAAACGAAACTTTTCAGAACTCCGTTTTTTGTTACTTTAGGGGTTCGATTAGATGAACGTTCGATCAAAGTGTGTCGAGTATGTTGTATTCAACATTTTGAGCATTCATTTATCTAATATAGACCCTAAATTTAAAGCTAAGTATAAAAGTGTTTTTTTTTTTCAATGGCAGGATAAAGTAAGAAATGAAGAGAAAGTGATGTATGGTAAACTATATATGAATGTATTGGAGAATTTATAGAATAATAGAGAGCATTATGATATGGAAAAAGAAACATACAAAATAAATTGAGAAAAAAACTAAGACGTTACTGTTTAGGCAGAAGTATTATTTACAAGATAGAAGGGAGAAGGTATCCACATATTTAGGTAAAATTGTAAATATGAATATTAGTATAATGATTGAAATGAAACATTTAAAAGGAAAGGCAAAAAGAACATAAGAGCAAATTATGAGTAATGTAATAACAGCATATGAAAATATATATAAAAGAAAAAAGAAAGAAAATAAGAGAGAATGGAAACCAAAAAAAAAATCCAGAATCAGTTAAGGAATAATTTGAAAAAGAAATTATGATTAGTGAAATGGATGGTGTAAATGTTGACTCAGTTTCAGGTACATGTAATGGAATGTACAATAAATTAATGGATTGGCAAAGAGTGTATGTTGTAAATGTACAGAATGAATGGTTAAGGGAAGGGTTTGTTTATGAAGAGTTATGTAGTGGGATATTAAAATTTATATGGAAGAAAGGTGCGAGAAAATAAAAAAAATGGAGACATATCACACCAAATAACACATATTATATTTTGTATGAGAATAATACAGAGGAGAATGAAATAAGGTAGGATGAGGTATATTATAGAAGAATGTATTTATATGCTTTAAAAGAGATAGAATCTCAGGAAATGTTATTGGCTGTGGAAGAAATTCTTGATGATACTGTAAGTAAAATGGAGAGTGTGAAATTTATGGTACATGATATTAACACAGCATTTGATACAATAGGACATGATGCTTTGTGAGATGTTATGCATAAATATGGAATAGGTAGAAGAATTACAGTGTGTATGTCAGCATAACAAAATAATAGAGTGAAAGTGTTAGTGAATGGGAGGCTGAGTAAAGAAATAGGCATGAAGTGTGGCTTAAAACAATATGGAATGTTGTTTGTAACTGGAATGTCCACAGAGGTTCCTCACTAAAAGAATACAGGGCATAAGTAACATGTCCTGAACAGACTACCTCAAAGTCCTTTCCCTGTATTCTGTCTCCTACAGCCTGTTAAGAGGAGCTCTATGCCTAGCATACAAGGCATTGCCAGGCCCCACCTGATGGACCTCTTGCATATCCACAAAACACATAACACCAAAATTATCATTCTAAAGACTTAAACCTTGCCTGTGATATAAACAGGACCTACTAAACAGACACTTGTATATCACAGAGACTACCACATCTCTGGAACAGGCTTTCCGTACATGTGATGCTGAGTTCCTCCCTAACCCAATTCAAGTGTAACTTGGACAAATAGATGGGGAACAGGAAATTAATCCATGGTTGGCACCTATATCTCCAATGGACACAGGCAACCTGTAAATGGTTAATCTCCCAGGCCACTTCTTGTAAATGCTTCATCTCCCAACCCCCTGCTTATGCTTATCAAGGGTATGAGAACTTGTCAGAGATTTGGTATGAATGGAATGTCTTAAAAAGGCCCTTGTGGTTGTTAGCCTAGTAAATGCCTATGAACCTTTGAACTATGGTAACAAACTTGATAGTGTGTGAAGTAGCTTATAAAATGAAAGATACTAGATATGTGATGCAAAAGGTGCTGGTGATTCTAACAGTTCTGATATACACAGACAATATAGATGTAGATGCTAAGAATGAAATGTGGATGAGGGAAGCTTTAGTTTGTTTTAATGAATGTTAAAAAAAATGTGGAAGACCTTAAATAAAGATAAAACTAAGGGTATGGCTGATGTGGTGAAAACTGGGAGTGTGTATTTATCAAAGGATGAAGTGTCTTTGCTAGGGATACAATTCTGACAAAATTGTGTAGTTATGATTCAATAGGATGATTTAATAAAATATATGAAAGAAATATATTTTCTGTGGATGATGTATAGATAAACAGTCAGAGAAAAGTTTTATCTGGTATATTCTGTATTAATGGCAAAAATAAGATATATGTCAAATGTTTATAACAGCCCGGAAAAATAAAAAGAAATTGTAAAATTGGGGTTTTCTTTCATATGGGGTTCAGGAATAAACCTAGGGAAAAGATGTGTGGTGTATATGAATGAATATGTAAGGGAGTGGGGTTACTAAATCCAGCTGTTTATTCTCCTTCTTTGTACTTGTATAGAGTAATAAAGCTGGCAACAAAAGTGAATGATCAGTTAATAGTGAGAAAGTTTGAATATAAACACAAGTTTGTGGGAGATGCTTAGAAAAATAGAAAATAATATACAAATGAAATTAAATGTTATCAAGAAAAAATACTAACATGGAAAATAAAAAAGTTATGATATAGAGAAAGCTAGAAGGATGTGGTATAATAGTGTGGTAAAAAATATATTATTATTTAAATAAATTGAAAAATTTATTAAAGTAAAGAAAAGTAGTGTACCAAAATAGTAGATTATCAGGATTTTTTAGGAGATTAATAACAAATAAATTACCAGTAAAGGAGAACATGACATAAAAAAACAAACTTTGAAACAGTGAGTTTCTTTCAAGGATGGAAGAAATAACAGAACATCTTTTTTTTTGAAATGTAAAAGTGTGGTGAAACTCTGGAAAAAGCTGTGTGATTTTTTTTTTTTTGAAAATTTGAGAATATGAATGACATAAACAATTTAGAAATTCATAGGTTCATAGGTTGATACTAGGCTATCGGCCCTAGGGTCTATACAAGCCTAGCCAAACAATTCCCAGGATATTTCTTCCCACAATATTTACTTCCCTGGACCCCTGTCTAGCAGAACGACTGACATGATCCCCGGTGTGAATTTCCTATCATCCATCCAAT
Organism: Protopterus annectens; assembly: GCF_019279795.1. NCBI lineage: Eukaryota > Metazoa > Chordata > Ceratodontiformes > Protopteridae > Protopterus > Protopterus annectens. Next base: position 1,082,483,855 of record NC_056729.1, read on the forward strand.
CGTCAAGGTTCCTTTTATAATGGGCCAAGGAGGCACTCTGCTTGACATGTATGGGCAGTCTAGTCTAGAGTATGGGGAGTCTCTGGGTCAGGAACCTATCCCTCCAGCATGTTTTGTTTATTGTGATGACAAGGTTTAGATCCCTGAAGTGTGTGGCTCTGAGGGATTGGGATTTCTTTAAGTGGGGCATGTCAAACAACTCAGGGTTTGACATGGCCTTGTATGTTAAGCAGAGATCACCTCTGAGTAGACAATATGCCACAGAGTATAGCTGGAGTTTTTTTAGATGGTCAGCATAGGGCATTTGCTTTAGGCCTGTGATTGTTTAAGTGAGGCATTTCTGCGGCCTTTCCAGCTGTTGCAGATGTCTTGTGAGGTACACACCAAACGGGGAGTTGTACTCTATAATGGGTCTAATGAGGGATGAGTACAGTGGGATAATGACCTCCTTTTTTCTGGATGAAAAGCCCTTAGTGATAAAGTGTGCCACATAGAAGGATTTCCTGACTGTTGTGGTGATGTGGTTATCAAAGGTGAGACCACGGTCCACCTGTGTCCCTAAGTCTCTCATCACACTTTCAGTGTTTAGTGTGCTGCCACCTATGTGGTAATTCACGGGTACATTTTTTTCCCAAAGGGGATAACTATACATTTCTTGGCATTAAGCGTGATCCCATGGCTCTAGCACCAAGCATCTGTTTCTGTAAGGCCCTTTTGTAGAATATCCACATAATTTGGGGATTCGATAATGGCTCCCAGATTGCAGTCATCTGTGAACTTTGTTAGCCAGAGTCCCTTAGTGTTGACCTGTACTTCAGAGAAGTAGATGCCAAACAAGAGCGGTCCCAGGACTGAATCCTGAGGTACTCCACTTGCACTTGTCTGGGGCTGGATTTGGAGTTGGCTACTTTTACGGTCTGGGTTCTGTCAGTAAGCCAGTTGGCAACCCATCAAGTGACGTAGGGATTTATGCCCAGCTTAGTAAGTTTATCTATGATTTCAGAGTGGGGGATGGTGTTGAAGGCTTTGGTGAGGTCCAGATAGGCTGTGTGGCTCACCTTACCCTCATCCACAGCTCTAGAGACTGATTCAAAGAAGTCAATCAGGTTCATCAGTTGCATGGATATTATACAATCAAAAAGAAAGAATGCGTGAAAAAAGGTAGATAATTGATTTTATGTAGTATAGGTTATTTTGAATGAAAGATTGAATGAATTTTGTTTAATGGTAAACAGATTTTGTCAGCTATATTGTGTCAAATTAGATTACGGTGGGGCTCAGTTATGGAAGAATAATAATGAGAATGTTATAAGAAAAATGACAAATATTGACAAAAAATAGAAATTTGTATATATGTTACTATAAACATATACATTCCTTTAAATATGTAAATAATGCTTTTATGAATGCTGGATTCAATAAAGCTTACACAGAGCGATTCTCCATGTCTGAATAGTGCAGCAGCTCTAGCATGGCATTTGGCTGTCGAGCAATCCAGTAAACAAGGCTGGGGGCATGCACGAGCCTCCCAGCACTATTCTGACATAGATGCAATGGAATAATGCTAACTGCCTCATTTCCCAGTGAAAACCATGCAAATGAGGTGAATTAGTGTTTCAGCAAGCAGACAGGCATCCATGTCAGAGCCGTGTCCACTGCAAAAATGTATTCGGTTACTAACTGTACATTTATGCAAAAATCAAAGTAGGGGCATGACAGCTCAAAGTAAAGCATGTATTATGAGTATTAGGCATGCCAATGGCCAAAGATATAGCCATTGCCATGCAAAACCATTTCAAAATTATAAAAATCTAATATTTTGCCCGATTTTGGCTGTTTAACTGTAGCGAAGCGGCACTGAAATGAGATCATCTAGAAATTAGAAAAAATGTAAAACATCAATTGTATGTGAAAGATGAATTTTGCCATTATAGTGGGTAGCATGCAGAACCAAAACAATAACAGGTAACAGTGGTAGCCAAGGATATAGGCTCCGGAATAGTGCTGTAAAAAGAGTCTAAGGCAGTGGGGTATGCAAATGAGCTAATTTTATTGAATAGCAAAATAGGAGACTGTGTCTACATGCACCTAACCATGTAGGAGTTATAATGCGGTGGTGTAAGCAGGAGAAGCAGCTGACATGAAAAGGGGCTGTATCATGGTTGGTGTAAGCACATTGAGCTCTGTGGCTCCTATATGCACTCAGTTAAGCTCAGCTAAGTAAGGGGGTGTATTTGAGGCTGCTGAGCTGTGCTTAGCTCTTTCAAGAACTCAGAAGTGTATTATTGTCCATGGAAGGGCCTTTTCTGCTCAGCTATGTTTACATTAGCTTAAACAGAGTGAAAAAAAGGACATAGCAGTATAAAGGAAATGACCTAAAATCACTAAAATGCCCTCTCCTAGTCACAGTACCCCATTCAAACCACTCAATAATACAGCTGGCAGGTGGAATGTATCATAGTCAGCCAATCACACAGGCTGCATTGCCAGCAAGACAGCATAAAGTATGCAAACATATTTCAGTCTGTTTTTTGCCACAAACCCTGCACCATTGGTGTACACAGTTGGGAATTTTAACTGACAAAATGTTACTGGTTGCTTTTGCTTTCATACACCAGTATGTGCTAGAGACTGAGGGCAGTGAGGAGGATAATGTTGACAACTGTCCCAGACAGAGGTATAGGAGAAGAGTGTTCAGATCCAAGGTAACCTACCAGGAACTACATAATCTGGAGATACTAGAGCACTACAGGGTGAGAGGGACATTCTTCAGCAGCTCAGTGAGCTGTGCTGGCCTCACCTCAAACCCAGAGCCAATAGAGAGTAACCCATCCCAATTGAAACAAAAGTATGTGTAGCCTTAAGAATACTAGCTACAGGTACCTTTCAACTGGGGACATCATGGGGGTCTCACAGGCATCTGCATCCAGGGTACTCCATCAGTTCCTGGATGTCACGTGAACACATGCCGGTGAGCACATATATTTCCCCAGCACCCCTGAGGAGAGAACCAGCAATATGCATCTCTTCTATCATGTAGTATACTACACAGAGGTACTGGATGGCATAGAGTGTATGCACATCCACATCAAGGCACCACCCAGTGAAGAGGGTAGAGTCTATGTCAACCACAAGGGCTATCACTCTGTCAACTGCCATTTCGTGTGCAATGCCCAGGGCATTATAATGAATGTGCATGCTGGCAGCCCCTGTAGTTATCATGTCTCCCACATCTGGCATGCCTCACAGCTGTACCAGGCATTTGCCAGGGGGGACATCCCATATGTCCATCTGGTGGGGGATGCTAGCTATGCACTGGAGCCGTGGATGATGACACCCATCAGAAATGCACACACACACACACACACACACACACACACACACACACACACACACACACACACACACACACACACACACTGAAGAATGCCATAATGAGGCACATGCCCAAA